>NC_134708.1:25586200-25786200 GCF_043290135.1 Rhipicephalus microplus | reverse complement strand
AGATTGCATAACATGTTGTCCCGCCACGGTGGTCTAGTGGCTAAGGTACTCGGCTGCTGACCCGCAGGTCACGGGTTCGAATCCCGGCTGCGGCGGCTGCATTTTCGATGGAGGCGGAAATGTTGTAGGCCTGTGTGCTCAGATTTGGGTGCACGTTAAAGAACCCCAGGTGGTCGAAATTTCCGGAGCCCTCCACTATGGAGTCACTCATAATCATATGGTGGTTTTGGGACGTTAAACCCCACATATCTATCTATCTATCTATCTATCTATCTATCTATCTATCTATCTATCTATCTATCTATCTATCTATTGCATAACACGTTTGGCTGAATGCTGGCCTGTTATCTTCCTAAGAAACCACGTTTCGAATTGCCTTCGACGTCATTTGGTTAAGCGTGTCCAATATCTCGCGTTAACAGTTAAAATAAAAAGTGCCGCCTTATCCACGAAGTAAATGATGATGATTGGGCGAAGCTCCGGAGGTGAACCTGGTAAACCACAAATCCTCCGTACATTTTGCCCACTCACTTTATTAAAACGCTTTCCCTAGCGTACGTCACCGCACTAAATCGAATGATTGCCTTCCACCAATGACACGCATCATATGTGACATCGTGCCTATTTTATTACATCTCGCATCTTTCATCATCAACTACAAGTACCGCCATCTAGTTTATAACATCTTGCATCTTTTCATCATCAGCTACAAGTACCGCCATCTAGTGAACAGTGAAAGAACTAAACCAGAGGTGGCTACATACAGGGGACGCACAGCCCACGCCTTCTGGAGCTTCGCCCCTAATAACCAATTTTAACAGGCTTTCTAGCTCAAAAATGAAATATGCTTCGTCTCGCTTCCTCAGTCCAAGTTCAAACGAGCCGCTCTCCCTGCTTTTAAGGAATTTTATAGGACATGTTTTCGCCATTTATATTGGGCCTTATATTTCATATAGACTCCATCCTATCACGCATGGCATCACGTTGAATGAAATTTATCTATGAAAAAAAATGATCAAGCCTAATGTAGTAAATACGGTTTCTTGACTCTCAGGCCACTTGGCAAACTGTTCTGACCGAGAAACACATTAGGCCTGCCCGACTACTTTGAAATTTCCTGCTTTTCTATGTAAAAAAGACTTCCTACTTAGGCTTCGGGAATATTTTACGAATGCGTAACGGACCGCTAAAAGCCTCTACGTAGCATTCTTGCAGCGGAGTATATTTGCCTCAGCGCAGGGCCCCGTTCTGGAACCAATACGCACCGTACACAGTAAAAGACCTCTTACGTAGAAGCAGGCTTTTAACAATTCTTACCCGAAAGGGCGAGCTTCTTCAGTCTTCGTATTTCTGGATTTTCATCCTGTTCGTCTCAGCATTCACTTACGCAAAGCTTCATGACTGCAACCTGTTTTTTTAGGGATCGATAAATGTTTAGTGGAATAACAAATTGTGTCGCCATACGATACACATCTTGCTTATCTGATATAACTTTATATAAAGCTTCTGTTAAGCTGTATACGGCATGATCGAGTCCCTGCCTCGGCAGCCACATTTGGATGCAGGAAAGATGTTTGAGGCCCGTGTTCGTAGATTTAGGTGCCCGAGAGGCGGTCGAAACCCGATTCCCACAAGGCATCAGTCGCAATCATACCGCGGTTTTGGGACGTAAGACACCATGCAAAATGAACTGTTAGGTTATTAGGATCTCATTTATCTACTAATATGCTATGGCACCACAACAGCTGTACCAGCCGTAGTTATCTTAGAACACAGGCCACCTCGACGCTAAGCCGAAGGGCGTGGGTTTGGCTGCCGACCCCAGCGGCCGCATTTATATGAGGTTGAAACAGAAACATGGCCGGTGTGCTTAGGTTTAGGTGCACGGTTAAAAACCCTAGATGGGTGGAATATTCCTGGTGTACCACAATGCGGCGCGTCTCATACGTATACGGTATTTCGCCACGTGAAACCTCGAGCAGTATTGTTGAAATGTGCTGGCGGGTAGACTGACGAATTATTAATTTATTTTTATTTATTTATTTTAAAATGCCAGCTGGCTTTTCAAGCTATAGGCAGAAGGGAATTGCAGGAGAGAGTCAAAAGTTGAATACACTATGAAAAACTAAAAGGATAACCGTCTAATAATTGGTAATCGAAATGTGTTTGTAATTCAATAACCACTCGACACATTGTCTATCACCTATGTTTTGTTGGGTGAAACCATGGCGATGTTTTTTACATCATGGTGCTTTACATAGCCACCAACGTTTTTTTTTTTTTTACATCACCCCATACTACATGTTAGCTCGGAAACGTAGGAAAGCGCTCACCAAGTACTCACGAG
Source organism: Rhipicephalus microplus (assembly GCF_043290135.1). Classification (NCBI taxonomy): domain Eukaryota; kingdom Metazoa; phylum Arthropoda; class Arachnida; order Ixodida; family Ixodidae; genus Rhipicephalus; species Rhipicephalus microplus. Next base: position 25,783,853 of record NC_134708.1, on the reverse strand, counting down.
CTTATACCTTTGACCACCTGCTTGCCACCGTAGCCAAGAACACAGAAGCAGAATCAATCGGGAATGGGAATCTCGAAGGCTTTGTAAACGAGTGTTTATAAGAAGAGACCCAACAGCCAGGGCTCAACATACCAACAGGTCAAGCTCCCCCCCCCCCCTCATCCCTACAGTAGTAATTAGGTTTTTATGAGCAGGGTTTCAGTCCAGCGTACTGTACTCCAACTTAGATTCAATGGGTGTTTTATACTGCGAGAATTTCAACGAAAGATCAAAAATTGCAAAATTGCCGACGTAAGTATCCTAGCCTCATCAACATTTAGCATCACCAAGCCAGTTTATGCAATAAGCCGATCTGCGGGTCTTTAGTAAGCTTAATGTACATGATCTGAACTACCTTGCCAGCTGTGAACTGAAATAAATTCATACGAACTGAAGCCAGTTCGACTCAACTAGCCTAGACTGCTATGAACTTCAGTGCGTTTTACTGCTCTAAAGGTGTGAAAATATAAAGTGAACTGAACAGTAAGGCATTCGTGCACGCACGCGCGCACGATTGGCTAAAGTGACCCAAATAAGATACCCCTACATAATTTTTTTACTGACGTACTGCTCAGCATTAGCGCAAGCCATATATATCCTTACTTAGTTGTTAGATTCAAAATCAGACGTGAACAGCAGTGCCTTTTCAACTGAAATTTAGTCAGTTATTCGACTAACACGTTGCTTGCAAGCCCGAATGGTTCTGTGACAGACTTGCTAGTTCGGAAATTGGATGGCAGCAACGTTCCATCACGGTGGGCATCTATAGTCTGTTTGTCTGCTTGCTCAAGCAAAAATGATGGCTGCTTTCAAGAAAACGTTCTTTTTTTTTTTAACACACATTGCCATTGCAGATGACTTACCTGACAGAGCATGTGAGCTCCAAAGCTTTCGATTTGAAAGGTCATTAAAAATTGGAAATTTGCATATGTTTGTTCACCCAGAACATAAAAGATCAACTGGAATAATCAGAGTAGGATCCGCGGGAACTAATCGAAATTCTGCTGACACTGTGCCATTAGACGCTTTAACAGCCGACAGAATTTGCAATTCGAGGGCACATATTTGAAATTCATCCACTCTGAAAGATTTGCCCACAGATCTTTCTTTCTTTTTTTCTTTTCTTCTTTCTTTCTTTTTTCTTTCTTTCTTTCTTTCCTTCTTTCTTTCTTTCTTTCTTTCTTTTCTTCTTTCTTTCTTTCTGTCTTTCTTTCTTCCTCTTTTCCTTACTGATGTCTTTTCTTTCTATCTTCCTCTCTTGGGAGTCAAGACGTTATATACCCATCAAACCTTCTAATCTAGCTACATATAAAGTGAACGGTGCAACGACTGCGGATACGTATCTGGGAACACCAACGCAACCGAAAACCCTGATAACGATGAAAAGAACGCGCACTATTCATTTTCAGTTTCTCTTTTATACACTGCGTTTCATTCCTTCATCTTTACAATGTGCAGATTTTTTCTCTGTCCAGAAGGACGTACCAACGGACTAACCTGTTCTATAGACAGTTTCAAGATTGCAAGCGTTGCCCCCCCCCCCCCCCCCCAAAAAAAAAAACTTTCGGTCATTTCATTTACGAACTCATAACGTGGAAAATGAAAGGTCGTTTTCACGTTTTTTTTTCCATTAACAAGAGAAGTTTCTTATTACTTTTTCAGATAAAAAAATGTGCGTGACATTTAAGGCGATCTCTTGTAGTTCTCATGCAGCTCAAAAGAGCATTTGTTTGAATATGTTTTGCGAAATAATGGAAAGAAAGTGTACAAAATCAGCGGGCTATTCGGTAACCCTCATCGTTCATCTTGTTTGAGATGCTATTTCTTCCATAGTAGAGTACTTAGTACTCCAAATTGTTACCCACTTTTTCTAACAGATAATTGAGTTATGCACCAGTATCTGCAGCAAAAGCAAGGAACTCAAAACACACGAAAGTGAGCATGCGTGGGCTACTTTTTCTGACATCTCATTACGAGAGCTTTTGTTGTTCCCGAAAGGTTTTTATTCCGAGTAAATGCTGTATTTTTCAATCAAAACTTGCATAAGAGAAGTGCGAGTTAAAAGGAAAACTTCAGCTCGCATTGATATGAAGAGGATCGTCTTTTGAGATTAAGCAAACATAACGAGAACATTCTTGCAATATTAAGGAAATAAATAAAAGCTCTCCTTGTCTTCTTAAAGTCATCAGGAGGAACAAGATACATTCTAGTTCACATATATAACATCGCCAATGTGAGAAGAATACAAAAGTAGTAGAAAAATCTCCGGCTTTTTAACGACTTGGGGTTGTAATAATATGGCATACATCTACCTACATCTCCCCCTATCCGGCAATTTTTCTTTGCTACTGCGCGCATCACTGACGGCACTATCGTCGTTTGTGTGATTCAATTTTTGTCTTACTTTCCTCTGGTGGATCTTACCGGGTTAATATTGTGAGTGAGTGAGTTTGTGAGATGGCCCGTCCTATCACGGTAATCGCACAATTTATTCCGGCAATCACTGCATGAGGTTAGGAATCCCCATTATTTCTTGAACTATTCATAGAATCAATCATACCATAAATACGTGAATCTTTCAGACGGTCTATCATTCATTGATTAATTCATCTTAATCCCTGTGCCAACAAAGGAGCTTCTAATACATAGTTCTCATACCAATAATACGGGTCCTGCGGTCTGAAGAAGAGCCGACTGATTGCGCAAACTTTGCCAATCAATCATTCTGCACTTAAGTGCCAGTTGTTAAGGAGCAACTTGCCCTAGCGCCTGCAACCCCTTTTCCACCCGTTTACCTGCAACACCTATGATGAATAGAAAATGAGGTACAACGTTCCCCCTTCCGACGATTGGTAGAAAAAGTCTGAAACACCTACAAACATCGACGGGTGAGAGAAAAACGGGCAATATGAGTCGCTTTCCCTTCATTTTTTTTTTTTCGTTTTCTCAATTGCTCAATCCCTCTCCTTTTATCACGTACTTGTGCGCACGTGTCGCTAACATTGCTGTTGTCCCATGTGCAGGAATTCTCACTCTCTCGCTTTCCTAGCCCTGTCTTTCTCTCACAGTCATTCAATTCGGTAAGTCGTTCGCTCAGTAGGTCGGTTGGTCAGTTCGCTCTGATATTCTTGCAAACAAAGAATCTGGTATTCAAAAATGAAAACGCTGTACCACCACAAACATCAAGACTCAGTCGTGCAAACTTCGCCGGTGAACCTTCAAGGGACCGGTTTCATTTTATAAAGTCACCATTTCGGCCTATTTCAGCAGCTCTCTTATAAATAAAGGAAACTTCTACCACATAATGTCGTGAATGAGTGCCCCAATTTATTAAAAGCTAAATTACCACGATTTCAGGGCGCCTTTATGTAAAATTGCGTAAATTGAAAAGCTTCACCTGGATGCGTGATCATTACTCACTGTTTTGCACCCCACTACTAGTCCTTAAGGAGCAGTTTGTTCGAGCAGCAGCCACCTCTTTTCCACCCGCAACACCTGCAGCCGAAACGATGGATAGATGGATAAGTATCCCTTCTTCTCTCTAGCGAAAAGAAAAATGTACATAGAGATAGGAAGGAAATGAGAGAAACAGAACGTACGGAATACCTTCAAACATCAACGGGCGAGAGCGCAACGGACAATACGGCTCGCTTCTTTTCCGTCTGTTCCACTTCCCATTTCCTCTCTCTCCCTCTATCCCGCTCCTCCACTAGCACACGCGCATCGCTGACGTCGCTATTCCTCGTATCCAGGGGGTTCTCCCCTTCTCTCTCCCCGTCACCTCCTCCTCTTTCTCGTCTCCTCTCGGGCGTCATCGCGACGCGGAGTGCGAGCTCCGAGCAGAGAAGTGCACGGTGCAACAGCGCAACTTCACCGCCGGCCGTCGGTGGCGTTTTCGGAGACCGGGACGTTTCTTGCTTCTGAAACGCCGCGCGTGCCCGACCCCGTCACGGGTGGGCCCGCACCTTTACACGTTCTCGTGTCGCGCTGGCGCCGACAATGGTCGGCGACAAGATGCCCCTGGTCACAGCCCTGCGGTCGGTGCCCATCGGTCCCATACAGCTGCAGTCGCTTCGATTCCGACCCAGACTGCTCGAACCGACCGCGATGAAAGTGGCCAAACTGCTCAAGTTCGAGCGCCGGCTCAACTCGACCCGCATCGACGCTGCCATCGGGGATGCTCTGATCAAGGTGGGAAGTTTGGCTGTCATCCCCGTACACTCAGAGTGACCGCTGTCTCTTGTTTTGCGTGGCGGCCCCTCTTTTCATTGCAGTTTTTTTGGGCATACTCTTTCTATAGCTCATCACCAATAGGATTCAGAATGATGCTCATGTCAAGCGTCGTCTTGACCTGTTTTATTTAGCGAGCAAGTTGATTGATTAGAAGTGACCGTCTTCACACAAGTTTATGTAGTTTGCGCAGTTCTTTTTTTTTTCTTCACTAAAGCTGTCAAATCAGTTTTGAGAAACTCGGGAAGGTAAAAGAATGTTTCTGACAGAAAAACGCTCTTAGCTATTCATTTGTAGTACGAGAGAGAGAAAGAGAGAGAGAGAATAAAATGAGGGAAAGGCAGGGAGGTTACCCAAAAATGGAGCATCCGGTTTGCTACCCTGCACTAGGGGAAGGGGGAATGGGGAAGAAAGATTGGAAAGAAAGCGAAGAGAGAAATAGACGCGCGCAAAAAAAAAAGTACGAAACTGCAAGGAATGTCTATGCCGGATTTATGAGGAAGCAATTTTGTTTTGCGAGGAAAAAATTCTGGTTCAGAAAGAATTCCCCCCCCCCCCACCCTTTTTTTAAACTGAAAAGTTTTTAGGATTTGCTTTGAAGTCTTTTGCTGTGAACGAGGAAATTAACAAGTATTTTTCATGCGTAGAAACTACATTTTGTCTTTTAGTGGCCGAAGCACTCCGCTGCGGATCCGCAGGTCGCGGGATCGAATCTCGGCTGCGGTGGCTGAATTTTCGATGAAGGCGAAAATGCTGTAGGCTTGTGTGCTCAGATTTGGGTGCACGTTAAAAAAAACCCAGGTGGTCGAAATTTTCAGACTTTCACTACGGTGTCTCTCATATTTGTACGGTGGCTCTGGGACGTTAAACCCCCCTTATCAATCAATCAAACAATCAATCAATCATCTACGTGTCGTGTTGATGCTCGTGTGGAATAGGTGCCTCCTTAGTTCTTTTCTAGTTTTACGTTTGTGGAAGTTGGGTTGCGCACCGCCAAGGTTGATGAAAATATACCGATAAATATGCATAAGAAACTTCCGTATTCCAGTTTTGTGAGGCACGGGTACGTTCGAACGAGCAGATGTACGCCACTGGAGGACAATCACTTGCTAAACAACTTTCGCACCTTGTTGCGTGCTCCCGACTTCCGATGTTGCAGAATCGACGTAGGCAAATGGTCTCACGAGATACTGTGCACCTTGAAGATAGAGCGTAACTCCGTTTCAGGGGTGCTGAACGTAAAGATTCGCATTACGCGAGTGAGGACTGATACGTTGCATGATAGCCTTGAATTTCGATTGATTGATTTATATGTGGTGTTTAACGTCCCAAAACCGCCATATGATTATGAGAGACGCCGTAGTGGAGGGCCTCGGAAATTTTGACCACCTGGGGTTCTTTAACGTGCACCCAAATCTGAGCACACGGGCCTACAACATTTCCGCCTCCATCGGAAATGCAGCCGCCGCAGCCGGGATACGACCCCACGACCTGCGGGTCAGCAGCCGAGTACCTCAGCCACTGTACCACCGCGGCGGGGCAGCCTTGAATTTCGAGAAGTTCATTTTTTGTCTTACGTGTGCAGTTTAACGTTTCGTAGGGCATCCGTACCTGATTAACACATCGCAGCTAGTCTTAGAGGCTAGGGTGGCCTTTGAGGGAAGACCATGAAAATTCGAATAATATTGAACAGTGAATTCCAGTGTCCGCCCGAAGCATTTCTGTCAAGGCGAAACGATAGAGGTACATGTGCTTAGAGGTGCTCTTTGAAAATCTCCGGGCAGAAAAAAAAATTCCGGAGGCATCTGCTGCGGCGTCTCCCATAATTGTATCGTGGTTTGGGAACGTAAACAGTTATTATCATTATTATTGCAACATCTGTTGACGGCTCTTAAACCACTAGTTTCATCTACGATGCGTCATTTATGTCCTACAACTATTATAACTTCTTGCATTATGCGAAGGACAACGCCGCTAAGAGTATTGCTGGTATATTAAACATCACCTGCACCGCGCTTACCTTGCTGCTCATTTAATGAACGTAGAGCATGTTAGCTGAAGAAGCTCTTTTCATCTGTGTATTTGACGCGCAGAGGCAATGGTGTGTTTGCTTACTGACAATGTTTTAGCATTCGTTCGCCACACTCACTGAACCTGTGACATTATTTCGCCACAATTAGGTAGGATACCCCGAGAAGAAGGGCGGTTCTGCGCGTCCTTGGGGTACACCAACGCTAGGCTTACTGGTACGAGGTTACGTCACAGGTGCGCTGTTGCTAGGGTGTCAAGATAGCTCCAGCTTTTTTTTTTAAATCTTTTCCGAATGGGCTCTGTTTTTCGCCGACATATACTTATTCTATTTGTGCTGACACCTCCATATTGCAATTGCTGTGCCGTAGGCTTTTTCACGACTTTATGTGGCACGGCGTGTGCTCAGGCTCAGACACAGACCATGAGGCTTTAAGCTCACAATGTTTAAGCAAAGCCACTTTTCAAACACGTTCAGGACCTGAACCTCCCCCGGAAATCGAAATTTCCGGAGCCCTTCCCTACGGTGTTTCCGACAATCATATCGCGATTTTGAGAATTTACACATCAAGCATTTGTATTATTATTATTATTATTATTATTATTATTATTATTATTATTATTATTATTATTATTATTATTATTATTATTATTATTATTATATTAAATTACATATTTGGAAATATACAGGTGCTAATGAAAATAGGGAAAATGCTGATGAGCAAAAAGGAGGCCCTCAAGTGTGCAGCGTTGGCATGTGTAAGGTTGAAATTCGATTTTACGAAACCTGACTTCACGAATATTCCGATTAAGCAAACAACTTTCGATTCTCCCGTCAGTATCAATAGGCTTAATCATTTTACAAACTCGAAGTGACGAAACTACCTTTGATGTCAAGCCAGGCTTAACGAAGTGTTTCGAAAAAGAAGATGCATATAAAGAGAGGTTTTCACGAGTTTATGGCGTCCGGATTGTCCAGTAGTGTGCTGCCAGTGTTGCAGTGGTACAAACGGCACATCAAAAGCCGTCTTGTTTTGGTTCTCGCCAAACTACGTGTCCAAACTGCTCGGGAACGTGTCGCCCAGCTGTGAAAAGTTTCGTGAGCGTGACGTGGATGCCAAGGATCATTACTTTGAGGGCTTCCTGAAACACGACGCAGACGCCAACACTGACGCAACACGTGTTCCCGATGACAAGAATGGCCCGCACGAAGCCAGATTATGGACGCCATCTCCCATTCCGAAGTGGTATGCTGAGGCTCACAGGGGCCCCACCACTGTCCAGCTACGAGAATTGCGTGCTCCCTAAAATCGCGGGCAGCTACCAGAATTGGGTGCTCCCGATGCTCACGTAGGGCGCGCACGCGAAAATCCACGAGATTTTTTCTCCTGGCAATAAACCAATCGTTTGCTCGAACGAAATTTATCGTTTTCTCGGAATAACGAACTTCCCGATTTAACGAAAGAATATTCGCGGGTCCCGGTGACTTCGTTAAATCGCGATTGGAATGTTGTTTCCGATACGGCGATCTCATCTCTTATCGAGGTCACTTGTCATCTCGTGTTTTCACAATTGATTGTTCCTTTTCATCGTTGCATTTCGTTTCAAGTCGTTACCACACGCGCCCATTCCAGCGCGGCCACACGTGGCTTTCTGACGTGGCGCCCCACCCTCTCTTTACGGAGAGAGAAGGCGCGTGACTACGCCAAGCTGCTTGCCCTCTCTCTCTCTCTCCATAGAGAAAGGGTGCGCTGATTTGCGGCAACGGGTAGGCCTACGTGCGGCCAGGCCTTTGCACCTCATCAGCAGCGCAGCACTTCACTTCCTGCCAGCAACAACGGCGGTCAGGCCTTGACGCCTGGCCACCGTTGTTGCTGGCAGGAAGTGAAGTGCTGCGCTGCTGATGAGCCATAAAGGCCTGACCACACGTAGGCCTACCCGTTGCAGCCTATGAGAGCACCCTTTCCCTATGGAGAGAGAGAGAGGGTAAGCAGCTTCGCGTAGTCACGTGTCTTGCCTGACCACCGTTGTTGCTGGCAAGAGCCGAAGTGCTGCGCTGCTGATCAGTGCAAATGATTAATAAGGACAAGGCGATGTGTTTTGTTTTCGGGTCATCGGGAGCAGATGCGCAAGTGACCGTGCAATTTTTATCATTGTGAGAGAAAAAACGCAAAGGGTGCGATTGCAAGAGTTATTTAACCCATTGTGCCTGGTTCGAAGTATTAGCTAGTTGCGTCGAAGACGTCCAAGTGGTGTCGCAAGGTGGCGCTGTTTGTTCAGCAGCATTTACATAACGGATCATTCTCGAAGGAGGGCGATCGGAGGATGGAAGGGGTGAGGAGGGTGCGTTTCGTAACGGTGCATTGTGCTACCGCCTGGCGCTTAGCGCGTAGATAAAAAAGAATCAGAGAGCCTTGCCGATCGCTGCGAACGTCACACCTTGTGCATCGCTTCTTGCTTTTCGACACGACCTCGTTCCGAGATGTCTTTATAGTGCATTTCCGGTTCATTGCTTCATCGAAGATATGAGTCTGGCGAGCGCTTCATTTAGTGTCACTGCGTGCGATTTTTTTTGTTTGCGAAATGCTTCGTTGATTCCGACTGTAGGTTGCTAAACACACCCACCCAATGCCTCTCCTGATTTGCTTTGACCAATGGCCTGTTTCTAAGAGGTACCTATGTAAGGCTAAAGTACCAGCTCTCTGTGCAAAACCTACCTGAAGCTTTCCTTTAGATTAGTCAGAAAGATGTACCAGAAGGCATCCCCTCACATCTTAGGTGTTTTTTTCTTATCTTTGTTGTTGCTGTTGTTTTAAATTTCTTTGCGTACTACACTTTTAGCGTCTATACATACACATTTGTCTATCTAGCCGCCTGCGTCTGGGTGCTCTCATGAACACCGCCTTAAACTTGGAGCACACCAAAATTAATACGAGCTTGTGAGATTGTTTGACGAATATGACGCCCTGATCATGCCATTAATGCTGTCACAATCTGGTCGCGTACGTCGTCAAACACTTTCGAAAAACAGTGGCACATACCCACGGCTGGATATGTTCGACTGGTATGTGGGTATGTGCCACAGGTGATACACATTTTGTATTTACCCAGGAACGACGAAAACACACATGAGTAATTTTGGTGCTTGCGCGTTAAGAAAAACGCTGCCATTGGCAGCGTTGGCCACATGAATGTGGAAAATAAGTGTCAGTGTCGTAGCAGAAATCGACCCCAAGCATTCTGCGTGGCCATCAAGTATTCTACCACAGAGCCACGTGAACTTTCGGTAATTCTTTGCAAATAGACCCCAATTTTCGTGAAACGTCAATTACGGTTGCAGTACTGGCTATAAAAGTTTATAAACATTACGTATGTACTCATATAATAGAGCCGTCATTTCGGGTTAACGTCCATTGTATTTAGGTGTCATCCGCTGAGGTTGATTTGTGTGGCAGTGCTGGAGGCTACCATCCTCGTGAGCCCCAGCGCAAACACCACTGCCTCATATAAGCTTGGTGCCTCTGGTGTTGCTATTATCCCAGTAGCTGTTAGCATTATTACGAAACTGTAAAGAACTGCTGATATGTGACATATACGGGTGTTCATTGCATGTGTGCGCGTGAATTCGTACATATGTCGAGTGCCACTTCTCAACGTCTTGCTCAAGAAAAAAAAATAAAACACATTCACCTTGCATGCTCAAGCTTCCCCATAACATCCATTTACTGGAAACGTTGGAACTGTCAAATTTTTCGTTCTTGTTGATGTAGATGGATATTCGAAAAGACATCCACTGTAAGTACAGGTGGTTATTGCTGTTATTGTTTTAGCTCTTCTAACACAAAGATTATGCTTATGAAAGACTTGACGTTGATTGTGTTTAGCTAAACTCTGATCATAGTACGAACATTAACATCAAATGAAAAACAAACAAGATTGCTTGATCTTAAAAAGAAACAGAGTTACCAAAACAGATCTGCATTCAAGATGAATATATCAATTGCGCCTGAACACACAATTCGTAAGATATCACAGATATTTTGGACGGATTGGCCATACGTACACGCAGTGATAAATCTCAACGTGGTGGTTTCTATTTGTCAACTAGAATATCAAGTCTTTTCGACGAGTTCATGATATTTCGGAAATTTACATAATAATTTTCTATCTATCTATCTATCTATCTATCTATCTATCTATCTATCTATCTATCTATCTATCTATCTATCTATCTATCTATCTATCTATCTATCTATCTATTTGTCTATTTGTCTGTCTGTCTGTCTGTCTGTCTGTCTGTCTGTCTGTCTGTCTGTCTGTCTGTCTGTCTGTCTGTCTGTCTGTCTGTCTGTCTGTCTGTCTGTTTTCTCTTACTCCATTTCGTTTGTTTTTGACCTAATGTACGAGTTAGGTGTACAATAAACTTCCTTTATGACTTTTACGTTACTGTAGACCCAGGTTGTCCCGACCAAACAGCGGCCTCTGCATAGTCCTCTTCTAGTCACTCACTTCGCGATAGTGCTCCGTCGAACACTCTATTCCCTGTGACCAATAGCTAGCCTATTAGTCACGTGCTTTCGTCTCTACCAATGCTTCCTTTCAACGTTTGCATAGCGAGTCGCTGACAGAAGCGCCTCTCACACGCAGTGGTCCGCTCCGGAACGTTTATTTTCGAGGCATTCTATGAGAGGGTGGCTCTTGTGCTTACTTTTCTTCAGCGGCATTTGGCTCTATGCCTGAATCATCGCCTGAGACGACATTCATCATACCTTTTGCCTAATTTTCTTTTTTTCACTGCGGTAATTTGTTATCGAGCAGGCCTCATGGGTTTGCGAGTAGGAAGCTAAACCAGACTTTAACCACTAGGAAAGAAAAACATTTACACCTATTTTTTTGTGTGAGCTATTTTTGTGGAACGCAAACAGTACCCGATCACATGCTTCCTCTTGCAATCTTCTTTCATTTGTCAATTTTCTTTTCTTTTTGTGCATGCCTCAAGCGGCAGTATTTCATGATGCCGAACCGTTGATTTGTTCCGTCTGTGTTGTGGCACGAGTGGTTTGCGAAATTTGTGATATGGCTGCCAGACTTCGGTTGAACTTCTCGGTGGTCGAATAAGTTTGCCGCAATAGCGACGTGTACGGTACTCATACTTCATTAACCTTTCACGAAAATCATTCCTCTCTTCAGAGGGGTTACGTATTTGATTAAATTATTTTAATTATTGCTACATCAAAGACCTATATCTAAAATGCAAAGCTTTTTGTCACATTAGGCTCCTTTATTCCTGCGCTTACTGACAGTTTCAATTTCACTGCTATTTGTAAATTCGCATTATTATTCACACCTATATTTTTTTAGTTCGCTAGTAAACAACGTATATCACACTTGTCTTCTGACGCCTATCATCCACCTGGTATTATTGAGTTATTTAAAGCACTTGACTTTTTCAAATACTCCTTGAGCACCAATTATTCACAACACAATAAAATTCTGAAAAAAAGTTACACTACACCTTTTTTTTGCACTTGTGCTGAGCTTTCACCTATAACTTCAAGACGTGTTTCTCACTTAATTTGAATATTTCAGCACCTGTGCTCAGCTGAGCGCCTGCGTTTTTCTTGTAATTTACGATTAAACTTTTTTCACAGTTTTGTTCAGAGAGTTTTTATTCATTACTTGCACAATATTTGATCCACTTTGCTGGCCGTAAATAGCTTCTTCCACGCGGTATTTAACCAACCTACTTTCAAAAAAAAAAAAAAACTAATCAGTCAGCGATCTCTCTAAGTATTTTACTCCACCAAGCATTTACCAGAATCATTACGCGATCCAGCATTGGGAAAGCCTCTCAATTTTTAGTTGTTATCCTACGCAGCCGGGAATGTTCTCGGTGGCACGACTTGCTTTCAACTCCGAAGCAGTTTAAGGGACCACCCTGTCACCGTCTCTTCTCTCATCTTGGCGTCCCGTTTGATATACATAAGGCAAATATATGTTGCACGTTTGGAACGCAAGCGTCGACGAACGACTAATTCTTCTCTCCAAGCCAGCGAAGCGCCAGCCAAACGACAGTGAAACGCTAGCGTTGGTAGTTAGGCACATATCTGAGGGGAAAACAAGCGGGGAGGGCAGAACGCGAACGCCGTGGGTTTCAACGAGCCATTCTCGGATTGATTGATTGATTGATTGATTGATTGATTGATTCATTGATTGATTGATTGATTGATGGATTGATATGTTGTGTTTAACGTCCCAAACCCACCATATGATTACGAGAGACGCCGTAGTGGAGGGCTCCGGAAATTTTCACCACCTGCGGTTCTTTAACGTGCAGCCAAATCTGAGCACACGGGCCTACACTATTTCCGCCTCCATCGGAAATGCAGCCGCCGCAGCCCGGAGCAGCAAGCGCAAGACAAATAAGATAGTGACAGGAAAAGAACGGAGAGGGAGAGAAAATGTCACATAATCACAGAAAAACAACAACAGCAATAAAAAACAGCAGACAAGCGCAAGTAAATATTACAAAAGCACACAAAAGAGGAGACAAGCACGAAATGTATGATATGAGCTGAATAGGGTATACCGTATGCGTTAGCGTAACTCGCGTTAACGATTAAAACTAGTGAATGACAACTTTGGCATTGGAAACGCTTGACGCCGTTTTTATAGATCAGGTTTTTCCAGATAAATTATGTTTAGTAGCTTAGTTCTGGTAATGAAATGACACCGTCTGCGCACAAGCAACGTGAGGCTTACTCGGTTTATGAGCGTTTATGATCAGTTGCATTCGAGCAGAGAACGCATACTCCTATACGAGAGTACATTTACACCGTTTAGGGCTGACTTGTTCTGTTTTAAAGAACCTTTACTTTTGGGGGGCATATGTTCCATATAGGGGGAAGTTTAGGCAGTGTGAAGTATATTCACTACGCGTGAAAGCACGCTTACTTCGTTTAGGAGTAAAGTTACTCCATTTGAGAGTACATTTACTCCATCTGATGGTGCTCTTACTCTACTTTGGAAGTACATTTACCCTGCTTGAGAGCATATTCACTCCATCTGGGGGCAAAGTAAATTTAGGTTAATTTAAGGGCACGTTAATTCGACTTGAGGACACATTTACTCCACCTAAAGGTAAACCCCTTCCTTTAGGAGTACATTTGTTCCGTTTGACAATGGGTTTACTGCACTTAAAAACACCCTTACTGCGTTTGGGAGTACATTTACTCCGTTTCGGAGAAATTCTGTTTCATTTGAATTACACTTAGTTCGTATGGGTAGGTATACTTCATTTGACGATATATTAACTTCGTTTAAGGGCACTTTTACATTTGTCTGTAAGTTGTGAATATTTATATCACACAACAAGGGCTGGACGTGAGCTTCCGAAAGGCAGCATGAAACAGCACCAACGAGAATAACTCGCCTGCAGTTGTGGTTTCAAGCCTCTCAATATGAAGATACCAGACCTCACTTTCACGATGACGCAGTTTTATGCTTTCTAGCGCAGTCCATGCTTCGGACAATAGGGTACGGGGACTTGAGGAAGTATTAGAGGCACTATTATTTCGCTGAACATTGTTTACACCCTTTCGCGAAAAGATTTGATCCATTCTACACATTAGAATTTCCCTTCATGTTACCTTTCTTTAGACAAGTGTGTCTGCTCCGGCATAGATGTGTCACTTGCACATAAACTAAAGTGTACTACTGGGTGAGTTTGTGCATATGTCTCAGAAAAGCAAGGAACGACTAGCAAACGTGGTACAGTTCTTAACGTAGAAGTTTTCTTGCCATGTCTTCATTTTCTAAGAGATACTTTCTCGTTTGTGTAGCTTGACAATACATTTTATTTATTTTTTAGTTTTTTTTTTTCATTAACGTGGTTCCTCCCCTTATTCTGAATTTTTTTCGCGCAGAACATAGTGAAAGTCAGTAAAAAAACAACGAAATTACGGCTGAAGACTTCCCTTTGGTAAAACAGCGTCAGTCTAACAATTTTACTTTGTTACTATCGTATTTGTTCTTAACGTAGCATAGGCGTTGTTCGAGTTCTAAAACCTAGACAAATCGTTATGCAAATATTACCGAGAAACCACCCATATTCGTTTCGGACTTCAGCCAAGACAAATGTAGCCTTTCTTTTGAACTTTTTTCCGCAGACATGCGAAACCCTTCGTCGTTGCACACCGTCAGCTTTAGAATTCAGATGAGGGTTATACGCTGAACGTGGGACATTTCGATTGCGCATTCATTCTTTCTCGTCACGCTCGGTTGCCGATTGCTTCCAAGCTCCACGTTCGGAGAAGCCACGCCTATGGCACTTCATTCGCGCAAAGTAGTTTCGCAAAACGTGATGCCTTTTTTTCTGGCACTCGCATCAAATTTCATGAAGTCCGGCGCCAAACGAATTCTAGATCAGCATAACAAAACGAGAATATATTTTTTTTTTGCCTTTCCCCAAGCAGAAGACGATGTGCGAGAATGAGACAAGAAAAGAAATGAGACAAGACGAGAAAGACAAGACATAAACGCATAAGCATTACCAATGTGACTGAGTACCACAAAACAAAAAAGTATTGTAGCAAAGCCTTCGAACAGTGGGTCGTCCTCTCCAGCGCCTTCTAGTGGTTCGCTCTCTTCGGAAGAAGAAGATCAGCTCGTGCAGAGAGTTGGTCCCCGCATTGACTGTCACCGTCGTGCATCATCGTCGAGTGTCCGCCAATAAACGTCTTAACAATAGAAACCATCGAAACGTTACAGCCCGTCAAGAAAAAAGTGAATAATGTAGACTCCAGAAGCAGTCAAAGCGACGCAGAAAGTAAGTGAGCGTGACCAATGAGATTCTTTGCCGTAAAAACAAGAGAACGTGTGAAGTGAAAGCGTCAGCAGACTAGTACATGTCACCTGCAGTCAATTAATAGGAACGTAAGTGTGACCAACTTGACTGTGGGCCAAAACGTATAAAATAAAACAGCGTTCCTTATGCATACATCTAATTAATAGAAATCGAAAGCAATTTTCCTTCATTTTTTTTTTCTTCTTAGTCGATCGCATTGATCTCCTGGCCTGCAAAAGCTCTCTGCAGATAGCGTGGTATTGTACTACATTGATCTCCTCGCCTCCAAAAGCTATCTGCAGATGGCGTGTTTTTGTACTACCTGTTAATTTTTTTCACTCTCTCTCTCTTCGCTCCTTTCACTCAGCTCCCCGTGTGCAGGATAGTGAACCAGATGGTACATATGGCTAATCTCCCTACTTTTCCTTCCTTCTCTATCTCTATCTCTCCCGGAATCCCAGGCATTGAAACGTTTTACTACGTCACGTACGCCTTTGGGGTCGGCATCCTTACGGTCAAGCGATAACATGTCCTCCACATGTGACGTCACGTTATGTGACGAATCTAGATCTTGGTGTCACATGTTTTGGCAACATGTGACGTCAAGATGACGTCACAGAGTGACGATAACTCGTGATTTGTTTTTGCCAGGCTCGCGTCGATGCAAACGGTCACTTTTCATGTTTGACGAGACTTCAAGGCTTTACTCCTACTGAAAAGTGAACAATGAACGTATCGACAGGCTCTGTAGGGAATGCACTAATAAATGCACAGCAGACCAACTGGTGTGACCAATGGGACTAAGCACTGGATCAAAAGAGAATGTGAACATTGAAAGCGCGGAAGACTAAATTCAAGTACTAAATGCACAACACTTGTGAAGCACGAATGCAGAAAAGATGAAGTGAGTGCAACCGACGTAACTGGGTACGACAATTACAAAATTAATATTGAACAATGAAATCGTCAAGAGCGCCTACTTCGGTAAAGTGAATACTGTACACGCCAGAAGCACGATTTCGTGACTGCTTCTGGCGTGTACAGTATTTGCTTACTTATTCTCTATATATGTATACAGAAAGTAAGTAAGCGTGACCGACTTCGTTACGGTCACGAATGAAAGAAAACGTTAACGATGAGAGTCGACTGAATATTTTTATAAATTTTATGCTGTACACGCGAGAAGTCGTCAATAAATTGACAGAAAATGTTAATAGCAAACAAGCCTACATGTCTTATATGAAGGCATCAAAACGTGTACAAGAAAAATTCACAGGTGGTGGCTTGAAAGTGAATACTGCACGCATAAGGATCATTCAACAAATGCATAAAAAATAACAAGCAAGCCTGATTTGTGTGATCGTGGGCAAGAAAAAAAAAAACGTGAACGGCGAACATGTTAGCAGAGAACTATGGAAGAAGGAGTGAACTCTTAGCGATTCACCCATCGCTCGACACAAAGACTGCAATTTTCGCCATCTATTTGTTAAGTCTATAAATTTCTTGAATAATTTTTTCCTCACACATTTTTCACGTCGAAACCATGAGTATATACGTTCTTCAGTTTTATCGAAACAAAATAAATACAAAGATGCAGGAATGGTTGAAATCATGATATATGAAGCAAGGAAGCATAAACAAAACAGCAAGCGCGACAGATTTCTTTGCGGGCCACTTGGGAAAGAACAGGACGATAGTTGCGTATGGTTGGACTAAAAGATGAAGTAAGAACTTCTTTCGTTTCAGTCCCTGATTAGCCCACGTCTTTTCATTTAAAAGAGGGGACATGTAGCAAAAATCAGCCGTTATTTAAAATTGTTTGCCTTCGCGTTTTCGCGTTCTTGCTTTTATATATTTTATTTATAACTGTACATTGATGAAGCTTAAGAACAAGATGTAAAAAAGAAGAGCATCCATGTACGGGTACCGAATTTTTCTCCCTAAGGACATAAAAAAGCATATGCCGCAAATTGCTCGTCAAAAGACTGCATAACTTTTTTTAAAAAGGCGAATGGTTAGCTTACGATTACAAACAGTGGCTTTCAATATTGTTCTGAGATTATGCTTTCACTGAATCTGGCTTCTTGTACCTGAATTGACAGCTCACCGGCGCTCATTTGTCACATTTAATGTGGTGCATGTGAAAGTTTGGAGAAATATTTTGAATAAGTTCTACGCTACCAGAATTCTAATTCAAAAACAGGTAGGTAGCGATGTACACAGTGAATTGTTTTGAAAAGGCAATAGTAATATAAACAGTTGAAAGTATGATAATAGTGGCGGATTACGTAATGACTGCAAAATAGAGCAATTTATCAATACCTCACGGGAGTTACGATTAGGATCAGACTTGCGGAAACAGGTCAGGTATGCTGCTGGTGATTTCTCTCGCAAAACAATGCATAGCAAGATAGTATAAGCATTCAGATCTATCTATCTATCTATCTATCTATCTATCTATCTATCTATCTATCTATCTATCTATCTATCTATCTATCTATCTATCTATCTATCTATCTATCTATCTATCTATCTATCTATCTATCTATCTATCTATCTATCTATCTATCTATCTGTCAGTGGCTAACTTGGCTTTCTTGTCTGGATCCAACCCACAAGGTTATATTTCAAAGCAATAGCATTAGGCTGCTCTTCACTGTAAACGGGCTATCAAATTACACAATTAAATCAACCACACGGTGAAACGTCCCAGATGTATCGCTGCTAAAATCAGCTCGCAAGGAAGGAGTTATGAAAAGCGTATCTTCACGGGACTTACGCATCATGTTTATAATTGAGATCCAAGCTTGAAGGTAAGTGAACCGAAGAACGCTGAATTATTGCACTTTTTTTAATTTAACGCCTGCCACACTTCTCAAGTTGGTGGTCCTAATTAAACTGACCCGGCTAGCCAGAAAGGTTTGCCACAAGCTCAGAATAAGCTAAGGACGTGTCCTTACTGAGCACGACAGAGCTCTTTTGGGCCAAGAGTTTATGGTGGCAACTTCTAAAACATCTGTGACGTCACATCGCTTCGCGTGACTGTCCAGCGCTTGCTTTCCCTGCTCTGTTGCTTCTTATCGTAAATGGGCGTTGTGGCGGCTCACTTGACGAGGCTAAATAAGGGGACGTCAACACCGTAGCGTTTCTTAAAATAATTAAGAAAGGAACGTCTTTTTCTGTCTTTCTTTCTTCTGTCTTTCTTTTTTTTTGTAAGCAGTTTTTCTAGGCTTTTAAAACTAAATTTTGTGACGGGATAAGCTGGAAGATTTCTGGCCAGTCTTGTTGGCCGCCTGCGAAGATAGTGAATTCTAAGAATATCAGTGTCTAAATTACGTCTCTTCTACTATCACAGTTATAACATTGAAAGCTTTAAATTCTTTATAAAACGAGAAAATTGTCCATCGGCATCCCGCGTCAGCAGCATCAACACGAGTAGCGTAACAAAATAATCGCATCATGACGTCACCATATAACGTCAACGTGACGCCGCAGATTGATACTTTGTGACGTCATTTCGTGATATTGGCGCTTAGTCAATTGTGAGCCGATCACAGAGACTGTGCAAAAACAGGTCAAGTGCAGAAAGCTTGCAACGCCTTCTACCCAGGAGGCAATGAAATACGCTCAAAGCTCGATATAACGAACTTCAGTATAACAAAATATCGCTTATAATGAAGCGAATGAATAGTCTTGCCATAAATGTGGTGTTAAATTAGACCGTTATAAATAATTTTCGGACATAACGAAAGTATTTTTGTGTGAGATGCAGCTTCGTTATAACGAGGTTTAAGTGTACCATGCCAGTTGCAGAAAGCTCTCGGAGTGGACCCAGCACTGGATCAATACATCGATTAAAAAGAAAAGAATATGTCTTCCTCCTTCGAGTCGTCTTAGCCGAATGCGTAAAGAACCCTGTGAGTTTTCCTCTTACAGTACACACAAATTCAGCTTCTTTTCCATGCCAGCAGCAGCGGTTAAGCCTGGCTTTAGTTAGTTAAATTATGGCCAACATAAACAAATCTCAGGTACAACCGCTGAAATGATAACATACGTTTGCCACAATTTACTAAATGATTATATGAAGCAAACATAATGTCTGATGAAGCTTCTGCAGAAAATAAATTTGTTGTTCGGTGTTTATGGGCAAAACATCCTCAGACAGTTGGTTTTAGTTTAGCCTTTCTGAGCGCTCTGCATCTTTTTAGCATTCTTGCTCAAGTGGGTATTCTGAAATCGAACAGAGTCCGCCACATATATACAAAGGATTAAAAAAAATTAAAAAGGGTTGCGCAAATTCTCGTCCCTGCTGATGAATCCGGCGATATTACCTCGATCCGCCAATGGTATGCTTGAGTCCACGTGGAAAATAATGAGCACTTCTGCATAGAACAACGGTGCTTTACTTTCGAAATGAATAATTTGAATAAAGTATTGTGTTGTAGAATGTGCGCATCCATAATATGTATTTGTGGGGGCATAGCCCAGTTACGGTGTTGCGTTTTGTGCGTTTCAGGTGTAGTGGCTGTCTTTAAAATAAAGAGATCACCACATCCAATAGACCCTTTAGAAAATTTTCCCCTTTTCCCCCACCCCAAGTGTAGGGTAGCCAACCGAGCCAAGCTTGGTTAACCTCCCTGCCTTTCCTCTCTATTTATCTCTCTCTCTCTCAGCCTGGCAACATGGCTCTTCCGCCATATCTTGTTCACTTATGCGAGCTGGCGGGCTGTGTTTCCCAGCGACACCGATGAGCGTTCTCTCCAGCGCACACGAAGGGCGCTTGCGTTCCTGCAGGACGTGTACCGCGTTTGGGTGGTACGCCAATGATCGTCCCTTTGGTGAATAATACGTGGCGGGAAAAATGTGTTTTTGGTATCACTCGATAGGCGGCGCTGAATATTGAAAAGGGTCTATTGGAAGTACTTTTAGTCCACAACTGTTTCCCTACTTTTAAAGCCTTATTACACACAAAGATGATGGGCACTACATCGAACAACTGCCCACGCTTAAAGGTAATCGTAAATGTGCTCTTGAGTTTATCAGTAACAAGAACAACGTAATCTTCGAGTGTACTTTGTGTGTGCCAAAAGAAATATGTTTGTCTCTACCTGAATAGCGATTCGAAAACAAGAGAAATATGTTTAGTTTCCTATCATACAAAAACTTTCGAGAAATTTACGTGACATAAGCGAGGAGGCTGATGGAGTCCAGGAGAATGAGTCAGTTTATGAATGTTGCTTATTCGTGATTTGAATGCTAGAACTTTGACAAGAGCTTCTCACGTAACTCAACTGCAAGCTCCTGCCTAAAAAAACAGAAAAACTGGGACAGCTATGCATCTTTAGTGCAAAGACTAGGAAAGCTGGAAGGGGGGGGGGGGGTGACATTCTTATTTTTGTTCTTCACACTCTCACATACCTTTCTCACCTCTTGCACATACAGTAGCACCCAAAACTTCGCTTTTCTTCACCGCCCACCCTCTTCACCTATCCGTTTTCTTCACCCTAACTTCAATTTCTCAACCTTTGCTTTACTATACTATGCAGAACTGTGCTATAGTTTACACGCTCACAATCTTGTTCCTCTCCTCATCATTTTCTTCAGTTCCCACACCTTGCTACACCAAATTTACATGACTATGCTTCCTGTCTTTTTTTCTATCTATTCTTCCTTATGTTTCATTGCATCTCTTTCACTATCTGTCCGTTACTTTTGCATCCTTTCTATGTCTTCCACTGCTTTGCTTTTTTTCTCTACTATCCCTTTCTCTCTCGCTCTATCTCATTTCCTCTTTCGTTCCTTCTTTCATTTCACTCATTCACTCGCATTCTATCTTTTCTCTCTTTCCTTTCTCTCCAACTCTTTCTATTTATTTTGCTTTTCTTTGTCTCTGTTTCGTTCTCTCTTTGCGCACGCTCTCTCGCCTCTTATCTTTATCTCTCTTCCTTCATGTCTGTTTTTCTCATTGCCTTTGTATCTCTACTTGTTCTATCGCCCATCAGAGGTATTGCATTTTCCGCCACAAAGATCGCCACACGTGTTCTAGGAGCGAAGCCAATAGAGAAAGATGACGTGGATGAAGAACAGGCTGAAAAAAGCGTGTGTCGGTACATAACAATGACAGTTTTCTGATTCAGCAGGTACATTACGCCCTCCTTAAACAACTCCACGCCCCGCCGCGGTGGTCTGGTGGCTAAGGTACTCGGCTGCTGACCCGCAGGTCGCGGGCTCGAATCCCGGCTGCCGCGGCTGCATTTCCGATGGAGGCGGAAATGTTGTGGGCCCGTGTACTCAGATTTGGGTGCACGTTAAAGAACCCCAGGTGGTCGAAATTTCCGGAGCACTCCACTACGGCGTCTCTCATAATCATATGGTGGTTTTGGGACGTTCAATCCCGCATATCAATCAATTAAACAACTCCACCATTAGAAAACAAATAAACAAATATGCACGTAACGTGGACTTACATGCCTCATTGACGCCACCTCCCGATTCTTACGCAACGGTTTTTACGACCCTCGGAGATAACCGCCTACGTTTCGCTGGTTTATAGATAAGGACTCAAGGTCGCTTTGTTCCTATCCGGTCCATGGCTCTTACGTATCTTTTTATTTCCTCTCTTCCGCTATTCCTCTTGACGTGTCATCTTGTCCCGTGGCAGGAAATGGTTATGCAACGTTTCCATGGCAACCCTCAACCGCCTAGCGTACCGCTACCTCCCGTGCCCTCTGCCATCTGCACTGTTGTGCCGCCGCGCTCGCTAATGACGATGTGGACGTCCGCGCAGTAAGTCATGTTCGTGGTCATTTATGCCGTTCACGACTTGCGTGATCTTGTTGGCGGCGCGTACCGCTTCGCAGAACCTCTTTACCGCGCATACAACGTCCGTCGTCCCATGCTTAATTAAGAGACGCGAATCCAGCTGCTTTGTGCACCTGTTGACTTGCTATCGACACGCTCAAGCTGTCTTCCAGGACGATGTCTTTCGACGCGTGGAGGTTCCGGGACAAAGCCTTTGGGAAACTCAACGCAATAAAGGAAGGAAAGGAAGGAAACAAAACGTCAGAAGGCGTGGAAGTTAACAAAAAAATGCAAATAGTAGGGTAGGGTTTTTTTTTTTTGTACATCAAAGAACAGCTTTTGTTTTGCTTCCAGGTACTTTCAGTCCAGCAGTTGCTTCCGGTTTTTCCAATATTTCATTAATTTTTATAAAAAAAATAAAACCAGCACGAAATCGATGGTTGTGTTTAGAAAAAAATGGTTAACAATTTTGAGTACTTCGTACTCAACTACAAGAGAGCGGCGAGCCGTCCTAGTTAAGAGTTCTATTTTATTAAGATTTGTTAATTATAATATCGGAGCATACGTTTACATATGATGTGAGTCAATTAACAGTCGCAATAATTGGCGAAAATCAAACTGAGTTACACAGACGCTATTGGTGTGATCAGCTCGATTACTTGCCACACCGAGGAAGCAGCTTTAAACCACGCACTTCTCTTTACCTGACCCCTGAGATAAGCTTCGGCAGGGCGATGAAACAGCAATTTAAACTATGGACTACACCAGGGCGCAGTAATACACGCTTGCAAATACCGCTACCAGACAACTAAGTCTATAATTAGATTCAACTCTAACATCCTTTATAGCTGAATCGTAGATAAGTGGGCGAGTTGGTTTGGGTTCATATTTAAGGGAAAATGGGGGCTGTGCTAAAACGAATTTCACAGGACGAGATAAAGGCAGTTGTGAGTACAGAGCATATCTTCTCTTTATCTCGTCCTCTGCGTTTGTCTGAGTGCCACCCTCATTTCCCTTGAATATGAATCTTTTATAGCGTCTTCCCATATGGGGACATTGTTGATGATCAAGCGATTCCATGATTATGTGCGTTTAATAAATGCTCATTTCATCCGCGATATTTTTTTTCTTTCGCGCAAGAGAAGGGAATTAGGCTCCTTGTTTGCACCTGGCTGCGCAAGAAGCATGAAGGCAAAGTTTGCTGTGCTTCTCAAGAGTGTCTCTATTTCGAAACAATTATTATTGCGTTTAAAACGGCTACTACAAATGAAAACTTAGGAGCCCTCTCTTTATCGGGGCAAAGTATGCCGAACGATGCAGGGCGTGTGTGCCTGACGTTACTTTTTTCTTTCGTCTTTTCTTCATTCCTCTTTGCTTCTTTCTTTTGTGTTTTTATACTTGCTTTCCTCCTTTCTTTCTTCTTTCGTTCTTTCTTTTTTTCATTCTACCTTTTCCTTCCGTCTTCTCTTTCTTTATTTCCTTCTTTCTCATTGCACAATGTTCCCTCTCCCTGTTAACCCCACCCATACGGGAATGCTTATACACGTGCACAGCAGCGCAACACTTATGTTGCTGCAGGCAACATGAATGATGACTCATTGATATTCAGGCAACAATAAAATTTGCAAACGTGAAACGACAAATAACTTACATAAAATATCATTATGCATTATCAGAAACAACTTACTGCCTATCATTGCATGACTAAGAACGCACCAATTATAAAAGGTGCATAGAAATGCGCATTTAGCAAGTGCGCCTTTCAAGGCCACCAACCTGTGTCCTTATAGGCGCTAAGATCTTTCGCTTACGATGTCGATACCGCTTTTACCGACGTTTGTGGTTGAGCAGATAAAAGGCGAGACTCGCTCTCTGAATTTCGTGCTGACTTGTTGTGCCCCCGCGAACTCCGACGACAGCGCAGCTCTGGCTGACTGGGCTCGCCCTACGCCATCTTCTGACGCCGACATGAGCTCTCACAGAGTGGTGCCCTGTCCTCGGACTCCTACGACCATCTCCATCTTTCCTATCTCCTCTTTACTACCGTCGCTCGCTGTCCCTGCACCTCACTCTCTCCTTCCTCTTTCTATATATACCTTTTAATCCTATCCCTTTAATCCCTCCTTACCTCCATCCCTCTGAGCTACTGTCGAGGTGTCGCGCTCTGATGCATAGAGTTACGGGGCTCACTTTTTTCTTCTTTTCTCTTTAAGAACCACAAGAACATAAAAGGCATTGCCTATGCGTGACTAGTAAGCACATTGGGGAGCCGTTTTAAATGACCACTGTCGAAACTACCACAAAAGCGAGACAGCCCAATACGCTATGTTTCAGTGCTCGATGGCGAAAGGCGTCTGGCACTTGATATACAACGCCCCTTTGTCCTTCGCACAGTGCGCATAGAAATATAACGTGTGCTCTTTGCAAGACTGGTATTTACAGTGACCTTTTCCCCACTGTGGTGGCGACGCTATTTAGCGGAAGTACGGCACAACCCTCATAGAGGCGCCTATCTTGCACTCCAGAAAATATGGCTCATTGTGTGGAAATACCCCGATCAGCAGCTGGGAACACACGGCGAAGAGTCTTTCCTTCGACAATGGCACACACGTTTCTTCAGAGTAAGGGAGGGACAGCTGAGATTTCCAGTTGATCCGTACCAGCCATGCACCCACTGTAGTACGCATGCACACGCGGTATTTTTGTGAAATGTGATTAACTCGATCCATTTAAACTTTCCTTCAACTTGTAACATTCCGCTACACAGTAATAAAATAGGTTTTGGGGCTCGTAAGATATTTACACTGTTCTTACTTGTTTTCAATGTTTGATTGGTCCATGTACAAGTTAAGCGTACAATAAAACTTCCCTTTCTGAACTCATAAAAAGCCGAATTTGAATAAAACAAGACCATAATGCTGAACACACCCTCAAAGAACGGCACCATCTTGTCTGATATCTGGCTCACCCCAAACGTGAATGGGTCCAGAAAATATTTTTTAAGTATGCCTTAAAGGCAAGTACATGTCGCAATAAAAGAAGTCCAGAAAAACCTGCATCAGCCATGTGGTAAAGTCAAGTGAAATATGTCTCATATCGACCGGCGCTTCACTAAACGTGCACTTCAGCTTGACAGGCGAGCGGTAAGAACCACTCCTTTGTGTTTATACATTTTGTTTTCTGCTCCTTTCTTTTTCAAGCGGCCCCCAAAGTGCACCAGATTGGGGGTATCAAGCGCGCAAGCTCTTTGTCGCGACACGTATTTCCTAAAGGTTCTTCAAACGACGATTGCTTCATGCGTATTGGCAGAGCAGACTATCATAAGCAGTACAGACGTAACGTTCCAAAAAAAACTTTCAGATATCAGAAAGCTTTGGTGAATGACGTCAGTCTGGCTTCAGCGAGAGTCTGTCGTGGACGTCAATCGTTGGAACGGGCGCACAGAAACAATAGATGCGCAATTTATCTTGATGCTCGTCACGGATATTGATCGGCCATGGTGGATTAGCGTGTGCAACATTCCGTTGTTAAGGCCAAATGTTCGACTCCCAAACACCACGGCCACATTCTGATGAGCGGGGAGTGCGAAAACACTGGTTTGAAGTATTTCATTGTGGTAGTTATGAAATGATGACTCTCTTTTCCACCGACCTCAATAATAATAATAATAATAATAATAATAATAATAATAATAATAATAATAATAATAATAATAATAATAATAATAATAATAATAATAATAATAATAATATAGATTTATTATTATTATTATTATTATTATTATTATTATTAATATTATTATTATTATTATTATTATTATTATTATATTTATTATTATTATTATTATTATTATTATTATTATTATTATTATTATTATTATTATTATTATTATTATTATTATTATTATTATTATTATTATTATTATTATTATTATTATTATTATTTAAATAAGTAATCGGAGAAGTTGGAGCTCGTTGCCCACCACGGTGGTTTAGTGGCTGAGGCACTCGGCTGCTAACCCACAGGTCGCGGGATCAAATTCTGGCTTGAAGCTAAAATGCTCTCAATTTTTTGACGGTGGCGAAAATGCACGAGACCCATGTTTAGGTTTAGACGCATGTTAAGGAACACCAGATAGGCGAGATTTCCTGGGTCCTCCACTACGGCGTCTCTCATAATCAAATGGTGGTTGTGGGACGTTACACTGCATCAATATCATTATTAGGTTGGTGTTAATTATCTTTCGGAGGAATTTCTGGGAGCCAGAATGACTACTTAGCGTCCGATACCTGTGTTCCTCCTGATTCACCGTGAAGCTACTGAAATATTAATAATTGTTGCTGTTTTACGCTCTCGAACCGCGATATCATAGTGAGAGGCGCAAATAGTGTGAGCGCAGTTCCCGACTCTTCTTTATCAATTGCAGATGTCATCATCATTTGTATAATTTCCTCATCTGTAGATATCATCATCGGTGTGTGCCAGCTCAAGCTCGTCTCAAATAAAGCTCTTCCTCATAAGTGGTGGAGGTGCTGGGTCTCCTTCCGAAAGGAAGGAGACCTCCAGAGTTACAATATTTCTACCACCCGTGGTCATTTGACTTGCAACTAAATTTAAGCTCACGGGCTTCTACCGCAATGAGACTGGCGAAGCCAAGTTCGATACCGCAAACTTCGGGTCAGACGTCTCGTATTTTGGCGGCGGTTTGCAAAACAATTACTTCAGCGGCGATGGTGAATCTAGATTATGTACATGACTCAACCTAGCCGGAATATCTTTTTGAATCGTTCATCCTCGTGAGGAATATATACGCCCTTGTGCTCAGATTTGGGTGCACGTTAAAGAATTTCAGGTGGTCGAAATTTCCGGAGCCCTCTACCACGGGGTCTCTCATAATAATATGGTGGTTTTGGAACGTTAAACCCCACATATCATGAACCTTCCGCCCCCCAGGTCAACGCTGAAATCTTTCTGCACCTAATTTGGACTAGACGAACGGCCTCCACGACCAAAGGCATCGCAGCTTTCAGCCACTCACGTAGTTTGGCTGCACTGCCTCCAAAACCAGTCCACGTTAGACCAAACGAATACCTCACTTGATCAAGCGAACTTGTGAGATTACGTAACAAGACATCATAACGACGTCCCCAAGACGTCGTATTCATTTCGCTAACATTTGGCGGCCTGTGATGCACGATGACCTCATAAGGTTGCTGTGAATTTTGGCGTCACTTCGTGCGAATGTCTCTCATTCTGTGCCTGTATGATGAGGCATCGTAAGACTCCCCTTAATAAACGATGTTGACATTCGTAAACAGCTTCGGGTAAAACACGATCATACTTGAGTTCTCAATTAGTACGGGTCATAAACCGTCACAGGTGCTCAACATCCGAAAAAGAAGGGAGGACTAGGATGAGTGTCTCTTGCGATGCAGCAGCCGAACATCTTATCAAGAATGCACGAAGTGTAAAATGAAAGAGCGTCTGTATTTCTCGCGTGGCGCGAGGACCGCAGTTTTCTTTTCCGCTCTGCGTCTCGAAGCTTAGCGGTTTATTTGCCCTCCGAAAATAACCGAGGCGGAGAAAAATGAACGCTCCTTATATCTTTTTTCTGCTGTTGAGTGCCACCTGACTACTTCATAAACCGAATGGCGGTGCATCCAAAATTGCCGGCTTCGCAGGCGTCAAGCATACGATACTCCAAAAGAAATAAGGAAATAAGAGAAGGGGAGAAAAAAATATGAGAAATATTAAACAAGGAAAGCACTAGAGAAATAGTCCATCAATAGATAAAAAGATAAATACAACGAAGCCAATAGAGCATCCTGGACAGAACTAGTCTTCGGCGTAAGCTTATTCCAAAACAACACAATGCAAGCTACACATAGCTATTTTTTTCGTAAATATACCCGATGCGCATATCGATTTATTCAGAAAGAATAAATCTTGGCGACAAATGACACCTTGGTCTCGACTGCCGATCGACAAAAAAAAAATTAGGAAAGGGGAACGCGCCATGCTTCATCTCTATAACAATGCCTTGCAAGTTGATGGCAATTTTTCGCCGTTATCCTAGCTCCGACAGAAAAACCTCGATTCGTGCACTCGCGTCCCTGATGTGGTCAGACAAAACTAGGCCCAAAGCGCCGCCCGTGTTCTTGAATTGCAGATGTGTGTGCATGCACGGGTTTGTGCCTTTTTGAGCATCTAGACCGAATAATTAAAAAAGGTAGCTTCACTGTAAGGGAGCTATATAAGCGCGAAGCAAGTGCGAAACTGGGCAGCCTTCTTTATTTTTGCTCAGTTTTCTTTTATTCAGATAGCAATTATATGGACTCTCTCGGCTGAATTTTGCCGCCGGCGTCGACGTCAATGTCATGCATCGTGTATATATATATATATATATATATATATATATATATATATATATATATATATATATATATATATATATATATATATATATATATATATATATATATATATATATACAGTAAAAAGAGGTCGACAAACGTGCGAAAAAACACTAGTTTTACTAACGTTTCGGCAGGTGGGCCTGCCTTCGTCGGAGTGATATATATATATATATATATATATATATATATATATATATCGGAGTATATATATATATATATATATATATATATATATATATATATATATATATATCGGAGTATATATATATATATATATATATATATATATATATATATATATATATATATATATATGACGTATGCCCTGACGAAGGCCGGTCCCCGGCCGTAACGTTGGCAATAAAGCATCGTTTTTCGTTTGCTCGTTCGCTTCTTCTGGTGACTTATAACTCGACCGGAATCCAGGAAGACTTTCAAGAAATATATATATATATATATATATATATATATATATATATATATATATATATATATATAAGCGCAAAAAGAAAATATTCCAGAAAAAATTGGCCCCATATGTGCATTTAATCTGCAAATGTCGTTGAAAGACGATAGTCTTGCATGTGGAGAGAGTGAACAAAACATTTATTCGATGTTATGCTCAAGAAAATCGGTGAATCGTATTCTGGAGGCGCTGCGTTAGAGAGCCTCGAGCGTACAGCGGAGGCGAACGAGCGCATCAAGTTGCGTCACGCGTGAGACATGACCGCCATCTGGCAGTTTTTTTTTTTAACAAAGCGCGTGGCTCTGAGACGGGTGCACGCGCCCGCCTCAGAGGTGATAATGTGTAGAACGCAAGGCGACGGGTAGGTGCCACCACCGTCTCGTTTTAGCAAAGCGTTGGAAACACTCGCCTTTCCGTGTAAGCGTTGCATGGTCAGCGCAGCGTGATAAGTGGTACGGTCCTTAGTATTACTTACGTATGCCTTTTCTAGTAAAAGACGAAGATGCAGAATATATACGTGTTGTTATGGTGCCTCAGATATGCGCAATAATTCCTTTTTAATTGATAATCGCACACGTATGAACGCTGATTTTTAAACAACATTGGTGATCGCTGCGGATGGGGTCAGCCGTTCGGGGTATCGGCTGGTGCCGTTCAGACTACCCAGTTCGTGGTAACGGTGGATAAACAGACAAATGTACAGACAGACAGACAGACAGACAGACAGATCAAAGTTTCTGCGTCGAAGATCCCCAAGAAAGACTATCGTCTTTAAAGCACTCCAGCGCGCGGAATCGAACGTGGGACCTATGCGCAGTGAAACAGAGGCGTTAACCACTGAGCCACCCCGGAGCACACCCTTCATCATTCAAACAGCAAGCTACTTATATATACCACTTACCAGTGCTCGCGAGCATATCGGGGGGGGGGGGGCAATTGTGTTTTCGGCATTACCAGAAAGATGGCGCAATGCGCGCGTCACCGCATCGCGCGGTGGCACCCGCTCTAAACTCCTACGCGTACTTTGTCCGGCTTAGAGAAGGGGAGCGACACTCCCTCACGCACCCTTATCTCGTGGCGGCGAGGAAGGGAATGTCGTACGCCTTGGCTGGACTCGGCCTTTACCTGGAACGATCCTGCTGTAGTTACCGGGTGCACAAAGGTCACTGCAATCATTGCAGTCTCCGTTTGCGAAAAGCCTGCGCTTTTCAAACACAGCAAAGTAACAAATCATATGCTTGTTCGCGTGCATCCGTACCTGTGAGTACGTTTTGTGCGTCATTTCTGCGCGAGCTGCGCGAGAAACGCAGGGCATGTTTCGATCTGCTTTCCATTTTGCGCAAAACCTTTCAATTCGTTGCTATTGCGTTCGATGCTTCGCCTTTCCAGCAAAGCTGTGACTTTTTTCTTCCCAGCTCCCCAAATTTCTGTTTTTTTTTCTTCTTTTCTGTTTATTCTGTCTTTCTGTCTTTTTTTTTCACGGTTTATTTCTGTATATTTTTCTATGCATTCACATTCTTGCTCTTTATATCTTTAGCCTGCTTCCTTTTTTCTTTTTCTATGTTTGTTTTTGCCTTCCTTGCGGCAAAAAATTATACTGTAGGACAGCCTGGACCCCTGAAGTGCTTCGATTTTAATATCATAATTAAAGTACTTGATAAACGTTAGAAAGAGTGGTATTGCCATCAGTATCGCTATTTTTGAACACGGAGTGTCGCTGGAGGGAATGTCTAGGCGTCGGAGTTTTGTCTTCTTCAAAGCCGGTGATGCCTGTCTACGCTTTGTCTATGCGTATATTAAAGCCTTTATCTTTTGCTGAACTTCCGCCTCATCCGTCAATATGTTGCTTCATTGAGGTACGCCAACAGTGGCAATCATAAAGGAGCACGCAGACCAACAAATAAATAAATAAATAAATAAATAAATAAATAAATAAATAAATAAATAAATAAATAAATAAAACGCCAGGTCTGCGCGTAAGGCGCAGCAAGAGCGGCCTGCGAGAGCCTTTTCTAAACACTCATTGAGTAACTACCGCAAGCACGCTTGCTTGATACCCACTACGGCATTACAATAAAATTTTCGTGGTAGTAAGCCGGCATTTGCTATGCTATTTTCCATCTTTGTTCTGACAAATGTAGACTGCTAAACACTTGCAAGGGGTTTTGTGCTAATTGGTCATGCAGTGGCTGACGACGATTAGTGTCGACGAATTATGACGAATTAGTGACGACGAATTATGCCTGAAGTTGGTATGCGCCACAGTTAATAGGTGAACAAGAACAAGCTTTTGTACATTGACATAGGTTTGAACATTGGGCGGCCCACTCGTTCTGCTATTCGCATTATGCGACGACTGGTTGTGCTTACGCTGTCCTTAAATGCTTTATAAGTCGCATTAACGCGATTGCTTTCCTGACATCAAGGCTACCTAAAGCAAGTTTGCCAAAAAGTCCCAAGCACCAGCGTTGCTCAGTGTCCGGTTTCTTACAGATTAGACAGTGAGATCCCCAAAGCATATAAAACCCATGCTCTTTGACCAACACTTCCTCCACAGGAAGTGTTCCGGTGTGTAATTTGAGAAGTAACGTTTTTGCACTTGGAGCTGCCAGCAATTTTTTTAACTCCTTTATGTACATTCTGACCTTTGCGTGCTGTATATAACGCTCTGAATTGTAAGACGGGGAACATAGTGTCACATAAATCTTTGTACAGTTTGTTTTTTTCCAACATACCTCAAATAGTCAGTCGAAAAACGAACACACAAAAACCGCGCTCTAGCCACAATTCTTCCTTCATGTATCCTTGCACAGCCCCTGTGGCAACATAAGTGCTCCCAACAAACCCAGGCAACAGTCTACTTAGTCTTGTTTAACACACTGTTAGTAGGAAAGGATGTCTTGTTTCGCTGAAAAAGAAAAAAAAACATTTACTAACTGTCTGATAAACAGATGTCCTAGCCGAAGGCCTCCACACTTCACCCGTGTAAACGAATTCGTGCCACTGCACCTTTCCCAGTAAGACGCCCAAACAAATATCGCAAACACCCGACGTAACTTACATCACATGCCATAGCTAAGACGCAAAATCCAGTTGCATGCAATAGCCCTAGCAAACATGCAGAGATAACTTGCATTCCACCTATTCGCTTTCTCTTTAATTTATGTTGTTTGCTGTGTCCAATATTTATCAGTACTTTTGTATGACTCGAGCAGAACTACAAGATATTTAACTGGCGTTTTTGTTCATTTATTGGCTGTGAAAAATTCTTGGGTGGAAGGCCAATATTCATGACAAAAGCCGAGACATTTACCCCAGTTTATGTAACAATCTGTAACTTTGCCGATAGACTTGAAAACTCTTATTGATTCTTCGATACTTTTATAGGAAGTACTACAAATCACAACACCATCAGCATATGCGAGTAGTCTGATCTTTGAGGATTGTACTCGAAACCCACTAATGACGTCGTTCTGGAATATCGACCGACATAATGTTTCAATGTAGATGCAAAACAACAGCAGAGTAACAGGCAACCTTGACGCACTGAGCGCTCAACTCTAAAGTGGCTTCCCGTTCTTGACGCTTGTGTGTGTTTGCCTGACTTCTGATGAAGTATGTTCTGTGTACTTACTGGTGATAATTTCATTCATTAAAGAAAAAAAACAGCGTAGCCCAGTGGTAGAATACTGGGCTGGCACGCGGCTTACCCGGGTTCAAGCTCCACTGTGTCAGTTGTGCTAGGGTTTTTTTTTCTTCTAATTTTGTGCGAGGTGGTTACAGACACCGGTGGCAGCGGCGGACAACTGCCGTGGCACGTCAACCGAGTTGTGACCTCATAACGGCTTTCGCTGTAAAATAAATAAATAATGTCAGCCGTCTATGAGCTTGAACGACGCATAAGAGCGCCGTTAAACCTCTACAGTTGGAACATTATGCAAAGCCTAGCTACTTTCATCAAAAAAAAAAAGATAAATAGAGACTTGGCTTGTTTCGTCGGAAATGTAATCAGCTGTTACATCACTAATAAAAGAAGTATTTATTGCACTTGCACTATGTGATAATCCCTTTATCTCCCTCTCGAGAATGAGCCAAGTCAATTAAATTTTTTTGCCAAATTCTTTAACACGTACTCCGAGGTCGAAGTGAATTCCTCATTTCGCAAGTGGCCCTAACGTCCTTCACCGATATAACGAAATCCGTAAATCCAGCCCTGCGGTATTCGCCACCTGGGTTGAGTGTTTGATTCCTACGTACTTTGAGCCGCCTCCGTAACAATTTCTGAATTCGCTAGTTCCATTCCCAGCATTGCAAAACTAATTGAGAAATTGGTTTATGAAATAAACCGCTTTTCTCTTCCATGAATTCAATTTTTTTTCCATATCGCCGAAATGCACCCGTCTTTCGAGGATCTAGGCTGATTGTGATCCTGCATTTTTACGTCATTCTTTCAATCATTCTTCTTTCGTCTAACGGCATCTGTCTTGCCATCGACTGTTTAAGCGTTAGCCTTCGTTAACGATGAAGTGTCATTGTTATAGAGGGAAAACAGATTCACAGAGATGCCAGTACAGAAAGGAGAAAAAACTTTGATAACTCTTGAGTTTCACCTTAAACAGCCCCTCGAAGATTCGGGGCTCACCGCATCATGGTCGCAGTGGCCTCCATTCGCACCACCTTGTCAATCACTGCCTTAGCTTCGTCTCACGGTGGGCACCTCAAGCATGCCATGAGGAATGGAATCTTTTCGGTGCATAAATCACCCGTTTATATCTATGCTAGAATGCCTACTGCAAGCACAGTTGTGAAGTTTAATGCCTCAGACTTGCAGTGAAGTTCCACATGCTGCACAGAATTTACTGTCTGTATCCCCCAGGTTCTTTTCATTTTCTTGCCTATTTTCGATCTTTGTTGACCCCTCCCCTACTCTAGCAGTGTAGGGTAGCTAACCGGATGCTTTTCTGGCTAACCTTCTTCCTTTCTCCCTTTGAATGCTTCCTACCTTCTTTTGCGTAATGCCCACTGCGATCCTGTAACGCAACACGCTCAGCTGCGCACTGTGTCAATGCTTTTAGTGATAGTTATGAATAATTATGGCTATGTAGTTTATGATTGGCGGACATTTAGAGCAACCATTCGTAGTTGGTCTAATGGTCCACCTCAAAATTACTGATGCCAAGAGAGTTAGGACTCTGAACAAAAGGTGCGATTTTACGCTTCTGCCACGCAATATAACATGCGTTAAGGAGATTCCTCGCATCGCATTATGCTCGTATGTTTTTGTTTTTTTTTTGAATGGTTGCAAGCAGTAACGTGTTCTGTGGTAGAACACCTTTTTGCCTCCCAGAAGGCCTGGGTTCGATTCTCACGTGAACCAAGCTTTTTGTAATTATTTCTTCATTTGAATTTCCAAAGCTGGCTGCCAGACAAAGCTGATCTTTCCTTCGCAACCAACGACATCGACACCGCAATATCTGCGAAACAAATGCTTCAGGGAAGTCGCGTTAAAAGGACACTAAAATGAAGTGACGAGTTGTTTAGATTGATAAGCTGTTCTCTGAGAACTCTGATGCCATAATTTCCACTGTCATAAGTTCATTATCAGTGGACAAAATCGAGATTCCAGTTTCGTTTTTAAATTTCGCGCCTTTGTGTCCACACGTGAAGTAAGCACAATGCATTTCTCGTATTTTCGCCACATTGGCTCGATAAAATATTCTGAAACTTGGTATGGTAAGTCTATGGCATTCAGGGATTACAACGTAGTTCAAATATATTGATTATAATATTCATTACAAGCTGCGTCAGACCCAGTACAAACCTTGAAAAATTGATGACGCCACAGTGTTTAGTGAGAGAATCTCAAGGTGACGTCCCGACCAGCAGTTACTTTTTTTAACGCGTTCGCTCGCCTGCCAAGCGCCGTGTCACTGTAAAAGTGTTGTTTTTGCAATTGTGAAATGGTACTTTACTAATACGCGAAAAACCGTTTTGCTCCTTAGTGTCCCAATAAATAGGTCTGAGATAAAACAACGCTCAACAAGAAAGCAATGAAACGAAGTGCAAATGGCAAGCTGTTCAACCAGACAGATATGTCCGGTTCTGCTGAACGAAACAGTGCTAACGATACCACGTGGCTGTTCGATGTAGAAGTCAAAGTACCGTGGTCATCAACTAACATTGTGCAACTGATCACATATTGGACTACCAAGTACTCTAAATCGTTACTATTTCTAAACACATGGTGAAAGGGCACACAAAGCGTTTGAAATCATCGTGCAATAATTCGGTGCCCTACGAACTGCGCTTTAATTACAGCACAGACGCAAACAATGTGATATAGGTAGTTGAGGTATTGAACTGTCAGGGCATCAACACAAACGTACTAATGTTAACAAACAAAAAATTGTGTTTTTTACTCTGGAAAATTACGCAGAAGCTGATAGGATATCCGAGTAAAGCTATTGTTCTAGGATAGCAAACAGGCTATTAGCTTGAGCTACACGTACGTTTTGGTTATTTTCTGTTTATTCGTGCCTATTTCATTACAGATATATCATGAAAACTTTTCTTTAATACTAGTTTCTTCATTCTTCGAA
This sequence comes from Rhipicephalus microplus, assembly GCF_043290135.1. Taxonomy (NCBI): domain Eukaryota; kingdom Metazoa; phylum Arthropoda; class Arachnida; order Ixodida; family Ixodidae; genus Rhipicephalus; species Rhipicephalus microplus. The sequence goes on along the minus strand of NC_134708.1, from coordinate 25,748,429 downwards.
CCGTCTTCGTAACAAATTAATTATTGGTCGGTTCCTTCAAAGAGGTTGCAAAACTAATTGAGACATTCGCTTATGAAATAATTTTTTTCTACTTCAGATTGAAGACATTTCTTTTTCATACTTGAGGAGATTAACACACGTAATTGCATGTCGTACGCTAGTCGTGTTCCTGAAGCTTACTTCACTTTATATACCGTCCTTCTCCACATATTACGTCCCACATGTCGCTGTCAAGCGTTATACGGTAGGCCTTCCGTCCCCGGTGAAACGAATAAATTAATCGGAGCGTTCTACAAAGATTTTTGTAGAACGCTTTCGTATGCGACACGTGGTGTTGCTGGAAAAGTACATAACGACGTACCTTGACAGATATTGAGAACAACGTACACGAGTGAAGCTTTCGGTCGACGTATATGCAGAGTTAAAAACATCATGGCTGAAATAAAGAACGAGAAACGGTCATGGTCAGGGCACGTAGCGCGAAAGCAAGATAACCACTGGTCATTGAGGATCCCAGCCTGGATTAGGTGGACAGATGAGATTAGATGGACAGATGAGATTAGGCAAACAGATGAGATTAGGTGGACAGTTAGGTGGAGATTAGGTGGAAATGTTAGGTGGACAGATGAGATTAGGAAGTTTGCAGGTAGAAAGTGGCAGCAGCAAGCACAGGACCGAGCTGACAGGCGCAGCAATGGAGAAGTTTTTGTCCTGGAGTGGGCGTAATCAGGCTGCTGATGATTTTAACACGCAGCGTCATAACTGTCATATGCAAGAATTTCTGGTAATTAGGTATGACGTCTTTAAGGATTGAATTTATTTTCAGATTGTTCGAAACCAGTCGGCGCTCTATTCTCAAATGGTTGTGTAAGTTGCAGATCTCTTTAACAGCGCAATCCGGTTAGTCTCCCTGCATTTCTATGAGCTACCCGCCTGCCCGACCCGGAAGAGGAGGGAGCATACCGCATGGTGATAGAGAGAAAAAAAGAAAGAGAAAAAGAAAGTAAGAAACAAAGAAAGAAAGAAGAAAAGAAAGAAAGAAAGAGAAAAGGAAAAAAAGATAGAAAGAAAGAAAAAAGAGAAAGAAAGAGAAACAAAGAAAGAAATGAAGGAAGGAAGGAAGGAAGGAAGGAAGGAAGGAAGGAAGGAAGGAAGGAAGGAAGGAAGGAAGGAAGAGAAGGAAAAGGAAGAAAGGAAGAAAGGGTCAGAAGGCAATAAATGAAGGAAGAAAGAGAAAAAGAAAAGAAAGAAGGAAAGAAAGAAAAAAAGAAAAAAAAGAAAGAAAGAAAGAAAAAAAGAAAGAAAAAGAAAAGAAAGAAAGAACGAAAGAAAGGAAGAAAGAAAGAAAAAAGAAAGAGAGAAAGAAAAGTAGCAGGTTAGGCACCAACACGCCATACCTTGCTTGCCCACATTTTCCCGCTATGGCAACGGCTCCAGAAAAGTTTTTAATAATTTTCCTCCTCTTTAACAACGAAACGGTTCTAGCTTGACGTAAATTGCTGTCGTCACGCGAAATCTGTCTTCATCAAAAACGAGTATGTTCCACAGATGTTTCACAATTCCCACAACTCATTAGTAGTTCATTAAAAATGAACAATTGAGGCAACAGAGGTGTAAAGTGAACTCCAATGCCAGTAGATCTATGAAAGGTGCGGACACTCGGTTTCACCTTCAGTTTTTTACTCCGGGGTTCAGACGTCTGTACCGCCTCTATGGTTCTCTGTTGTTTAATTGGAGGCTGTATGCTTCCAGGAGCAAACCCAGGACAACGCAGCATCACCTAGCTAAAGCCTAGCAACACCCTAATAAGAAACCAGAAACAATTCTAGCATCTTCTAGCTAAAGCCCAAAAACACTCTAGAAGAAACCAAGGAACAATCCTAGCATCGCCTATTGAAAGCCCAGCAACATTCTAAAAGGAACCTATAAAAAATCTTAGCATCGCTTAGCTAAAGCCTGGAACAAACTACGGAGCAACCTGCAAAGAACCTATAGCCAACCAAAAAGACACTTCTGATTGAATCTCCCAGCTTCGTTGTTTCAAGCCTTGTGCGATTTTGCGCAAACTTTCTTTTAGGAGCGAAGCTCCTCTCAGTCATGCTTCACTTTTTCATGCGTCACGCGTAACCGAGAGAAGAAGAGACGAGAAGGAAAAGAAAGCAGTATCTCGCGAACAGTACAACAGATGGCGCTATCTCGTAGAAGTACATAAAAACTGCAGTTGTGTGAGAATATGTTAGATGGTGCTGTACCGTTGCTCTCTGATGGGCTGCTGCGCGGGATGTGCCTTGGTACGCAAAGAACGAGTGCCTCTCTCTGCCTCTTCGATAGTCTCTTCTGCCTCTCTCTGTCTCTTCGATAGAACCGTTGGTGAGGCATGGGCGAAGCAGAGCGGCGGGCGCTTCGAAGACGCTTGCGCTCGGCTTCCTTGGTTCGCGTCTCGTCGGTGTTACCCGTGCTCCGTCTGTATTCTTGAATGCCATTAGACGCATAGATGCATGCACGGATGGATGGACACATGGACTGGTGAATGGACGGACGCTTCGCTTCCGTCATCATCATTCACTCCGTGGATATGCTGTGATTTTTTGTGCGTCTTTTTTATTTTTTCATTCTTCAACCTACGGGGCATAATAGCAGGTCGCGCTGCAACGCAAGAGGGCACGAATTCGATGCTGAGGCCTGGCGGCCGTATTTAGATTGCGGCGAAATTTAAAGAGCACCCTTGCAGTCAGATTTAGTAGCAGGTGGTGGTCGAAACTTCCGGCGTCACCTCATAATAATAACGTGGTTTCGGGGCAGGAAGACGGAATAAGTGTTGTTACATGTTCATTACCTCCTCTTTTACACCTTTTTGCCAGTGCAGAGTAACCAGCCCGTCTAAAAACTGGTTAACCTCTTCGTTAGTCTACTTTCATCTTCCTCGTCCTCTTCCTTCTTCGTCCGCTTCATTCTTTATAACAGAGTCGTGGACAAAGGATTCTTATTCGCCCTAGCGGGCTCTAAGAGGCTGTACAATTCACCCATTCACCTGTTTAGCATTATTGCCGACTCGTTTGTTCATCCACGCTTTGCGGAGCGAGCCGCTGCACAGAAGTCACGTCTCTGCATCGTTTTTCCGCTCGCGCTGCCTGAGGCCAGGGTATCTCAAAGTGAATTACTTGATAGGAATGGCTACTCAGTCGTCAGCCGGCCTGAGTTGGCCTCGGAATGGTTGCCTGGAAAATGGACCAAGTTACCCTTGAGAACAATGATGCCGTGGGGAGGGGGGCCATAATAATTGAGCCATAAGTGAGTCGGCAGCGCCAAGATCGTACGTAGGTTAACCGAGGGGAACTTCGCGCTTTGCTTTGCGCAGGGAGCACGTTTGTTTCGACGCAAACCAAATGGCACTCGGAGGGAACGTTATCGTTAGTGAAAGTGCAAGGCCAGTAACAATCATGGATAACTCACATGCCAAGGAAAATGTTTCAACGTTTTTACGTGTAGGCACTAATATATGGGTAGTACATTGGAAGTGTACAGAGTGTTTGTATATTTACTTTGCTAGAACGAAAACTCTCGAACTCGCCAAATGTAGGACATCCACATATGGATATACATATTATTTTTGTCATAGCTCTTCTAGTCTTTATAATGTTATCCAGATAAGAATCGAAAGAGGAGAAATGAATGACCTATCGTCGCCATGAAATGGCGATGACAGCTTCTGCACTTAGTTTTGTTTTTTTGTTTCAATAAAACCATTCAACGACATAACTATCAGGAAGCGTTTAATGACTATAGCATTGAGAAAATCTGTGGCATTGGATCAATACTAAGATCTGCACAGAAAGTTATTAAATCGACATAAGTTCAGTGATATGCCTGCAATATCTTCAGAGCGATATTTTTATTATGGTGGGGCGAAGCATCCCCCCAGTTAGGATTGCTCAACGCTGATTGCGTAACATTAACCGAGACCACACTTCGCGAAAACGAAGTCTGCTGATTTTTGCAACAAAGAAAGTCGCAAGCAACAACCGCCACCTTAGGCCAAGCTGATGCGCGGTCAGCTAGTGGGTGACAGCCCATAAATGACATGATGTGCATCGCTTCGGTAGGGACGGTTCAAAATTTATTCGATTCTTCAACATACATACCCGATCCCTTCCTCTTGCTTTCCAGGAAACTGCTTCCAATCTGCTATATCACTGCAATTGATTTAAAAGCAATCTAGTCCCAGTTTCACCATGAGGGTGAAGCAATGAATGAGATAGGAGCAATTGTAATGTTATACGCAGTAAGGAAAGCAGCAAATTTCTTTAAGTTCAGATCCCGCGTAGCTCTGTAAAACGCAGGCATAAGGAATACGGCCGCCCCAAGGAGCAAAGTGGTTTTCGGGTCGTCAGTCGCCTCAACGCGAAGTAGGCGGTGAGACCACAGAGCATACTATTGTGAGCATTATGAGAGGGAACGGGCGATGCGGGGCATATAGCTTGGTATCGGACGTTGTCCGATTTATGGCCGCGACTGAAAGAAATAGCTTGAAACGGGCGCCAGAACTGCACTAAACGTTCGCACGTCCACCTTGTTAGTGCTGATACAAAACGGCACCTGATTGCGCGTCACCGGCACTTAGTGGCGATAAGGCGGAAAAACAAAGCAAACTGCGGCGATCGTGGTTCATCTGTTCATCCGTGTGTGTGTGTGTGTGTTTCACGACACGTGAGAAGCGCACGTGTCCATAAAACCACACGCGTAAAGGGAGTGGCGACAGTACACGGGAAATTGTGGCTCTTTCCCCCTAATTTTAAAAGCGACATCCGATTGCCGATCGAATCGGGCTTCGATCGAGGCTATACGCCACGCTGTCACGTGTTTCGTCATAGTACTTTTATAGTATACGGGTAGGAGCGATAAACTGATATCTGTCGAGATAACGCGTGCGCATGCACGTCGCCTTGCCCTTTCGATCGAAGCACGCAGCTGCTGCTCGTGCGACGCAGTCCCCTCTTCCCGCCCCCGGCGCCCCTCCATGCTCTTTCAGCTTACGAAGAAGAGCCTTCTGGTGCGTTTATTTTCCGTTCGAGCTGCACACGTCTGCGCGTTCGCTAGCTTTCAATCGCACTTACAGAACACATCGCGTGTGGGCGATGGTGTTCATTTAGACTTTAAATAGAACATGACGGCGACGGCGACGACAAAAACACGCCTCCAGTGTTTGTGTAATTGTCTGTGCAATATTACAAAAATAAGTCACAAGGGTTGATGTTCATTGTGGTCCACTGGGACGTTGTTAGAGTTGAGACCTCTGGCAACCGAGTGACAGCATCTGCTGCAAGGAATACATATATATTTACCACTTGCATTCTCTCTTTCTTTCCTTTTTTTTTGCCACGCACACACAATGACGAGCTCGTACAATCGAAGCGCATGCATTCTGCCTAGATGGCGCAGAGCCCACTTAAAGAAGAAAGAAGGAAGGAAGACGCGGGCAAGTGTCGGAGCAGCCGTCCTCGGTGTCCCGTAATGTGCATCGTCCGCTTAGCGAAGGGATTACCTTATCCTCGCTTCGCCACGCCCGGTCGTCCACCTTAATCGGTAAACACCTGCTGGCCGCAAAGGGAGGACGTGCAAATCTTTCGGCTTAGTCCCGTCTCGCCAAGTCTGGCCTCGGGATTATGGGCCCGTTCGAGAGAGCGTCCGTCACTGTTTCGCAATGCTGAGATTTTGGTTGATGTTCCGATTGAGGGCATGATGCCTCAGGCTCTACTAATTACCAGAAAATGAGAGGATTTATTGATTAATTGATTAATTGATTGACTGATTACATTCAATCACGCGGTTTATTTCAGCCATTTATTCTTCAACCACTTACTAGGACGTTATCGCGAATATATAGCAAACCCTAAAGAAGACACCTTTATAATATGATAGCTGTGGGAAAGATTACGAACATTCCCGACCACCTAGTGGTTTTAAACGAGCATCCGAAGCCCTTCATGCGATCAGTATATATACTGCACTCAGCCTGTACATTCTATCCAAACTATGGCAAATACAGTCCAGTAGCTATATTTTTAAATCAAATATGAAAAGCCATGTTTCTACACGAATTCAAGCATTTCTGCAAGTAGGGGGCATATTGTATGTAGCTAAATAGACGCTTGCGGATATGATCACTGAACAAAACGAAAATATTATAGGCCCCATCACGGATATTACGGGGCAGCACCCAGCCATATAGGCTCTTGCTAGAAACATTGCAATAATTAAACCCACGAGTTCTTTCTTTCTGCTTTAGCGCGAAACGCTCACGAGCGAAATTATAGCGACTGGCTATAGCCCTTACACCGAAAGAATGTGCGGATAGGTATTCGTACAGAACTGACTAATTAGTTGTAGTGTGGACTTCACGCGAGCATTTCGTCTCAACTAGCCCGGCAACGTGCCTTAGCAAAGTCTCAGCAGACTAATTGCCTCCATTGATTCGGAGCTTCGTGACGTGGCGGAGCTGACGGCCACTCCCGGCTGTACGTCCTACGTCGATTTTAATAAGGACTGTCGCTTAGCTACACTCTTAACTCTTTTTTTCGTCGTTATTAGTCCAGCATTGCGTAAAATTCCTGCCCTGATTTGAGCGGCCCTGCAGGAAACGTTCTTGCAATCGGTTTGATGAAATTTTTTTCGTGCTACTGGCATAAGGCATTAGCCCTCCACTCAGCTTCAATCACAGAGCCATTATACTTTATGACATCACTGGTAAATTCTCTTCAGGCCTAATTGCCTGGATTAATTTTTCGCTAAGCCTAACCAGTCGCGCGGATTTCTCCTCGGGGACTTAGCAATTGTTCTTTTCTTTAGGTTTTTGCTCAGTGCCCATCGAATGAAGTAGCGGCGCGGGAAAAATCTTTATCTCCCGGTGTGGAGGGCTAGTTTATTGCTAGGCACAAAAAAGGCAGGTGCCGAACTATTTCGATGTTGGAATTGGTGAACTTAGGTCGTCAAAGTGCTCCTTGAATATGGAAGTTTAGATCATTCTTACTCTTAAAAAAAAGGCGGACACCGGATGAACTAGATGTTGCTCTAAGAGAAAAGTATGAGAATTCCTCGTTGCTATAACTTAATGGTTTTACTATATGAAAGTGAAGATGTTGGTGTGATTCTACGTCAGGTACATGTAGCAAGTCTGTTGTTGTTAAACAAGCTTGATGCACAGAAGTTCTGGTTTATAATATTTCAGCTGCTTGATCTTTCCACGTTGTGCAGTGAAAAAAAAACATAATGATTGTTCAAGAATGAAAACTAGAGAAAAACATAGCGAGTAAAGCAAATTATGAAAAGAACATGGCAATGAAGGTAGTGTTGGCTATAACACTGACCAACTATCGGCTATCTGCTCTTAAAAGCTTTGTTTTCGTTCAGTAGGAAGCCAATGGTTTAGCTGTCTGCCTGAACATTCCCGATTTTAGGCTACAGTTGGCAAAGCCCAGAATATTTAGCCTAACCACTTTTACAACATCATATTATTTCGTCTAAATTGAAAGCTTTATTTGTCTACCGACTTCTGTGTGCGTGAGCTATTGAGCCAGCAAGCAACAGCTCCATTTGCGAAGTATTATTTTTTTCATAGAGTGTATTTTCTTTCAATAAATGCTGACAATCCGGGCCAAAATTTCGGGTCAGGAATTCCGCCAAGCCGCTTTCTAGCAGCTCGGCGGAATTTTTGCATGCTTTTCGCTGTGAAATTGTACGTCTCGTATAACGGGGAACCATTGAAAGTGTATGCAAATACTTCGAGCATTTCAGTCTAACACAAATAGTTGTAGAATGTTGAGCTGTTCGGTCGGTTACTTCTAAAAGCTTTCGTGTCAATAAAAAATTCAGTTGGAAGTATACGCTTGTCTCGTGTGTTTCCTTTTCATGGCTGTCTTTTTTTTTTCGTGTGGGTATAATTTTATAATTAGGTATGTACAATCAACTATGCCAGTCAACTTCTTTATTAATCTAGAAAAGAGTGGTAATAAATTGAGGCAAACTGGAGTGATGGAAGGAAGGGAGCAGACAAAGGGAGAAGGTAAGAAGCTTAACCAGAAACCCATCCGGTTGGCTACCCTATACACTGGGGGATTAGGGAAGGGAACAAGAAAGAGGGAGGAGAAGGAAAAGAAAAAGGGAGATACGCACAGTAAATTCACTGCAGCGTGTAGAACTTCACCGCAAGTCAGAGGCGTTCACACACAAACTCGTCGTCCTCAAAAAGCATGAGGGCTTTCACTGCCCTTAGGGCTGTCGAGAGATGTGGACGGCGCGGTAATAGTAGCTGCACCGAAAGTGGCCGATCATCCAGTCGCCTTCCCGTTGTAGTAATCAAGATGGCTGGTAAGAAGAAGGCATCGCTTTAAAAGACGTATAGTGGCGAAAACGAATGGCTCCATTAGCCGTTCCACTCTGATACTAGCGTCCGGTGACAAGAACTTTGCTGTCGCTGTGTTCAGGCCGGAAATTACTCGGAAGAGTCACTTCATTGGGAACTTTCGGAAAGCATGGTTAGAAGGGGGTACACACAACGCTGCAGCACGGCGTGGCTGAGAATTAACGACGCTTCCAGCTGTGGTCTTGGGCGCCAACTGGAGAAACTCGCAAAGTTGCGCACTTCCACTGTTCCCGCCTCTTAGTGGCTTATTTTGTATGCAAAATTTCAGGTTTTTCAATGACGTTGTTCTGTCCTCCTCAATATGCCAACTATCGCAATCATGCCTTCTCGAGAAGCTACTGAAGGAAATGTTCTTACACACACACACACACACACACACACACACACACACACACACACACACACACACAAACAAACAAACAAACAAAATAAAGGAGGGGTGGCGGGCAGACAAGTTGTCTTCTACTTATTGTGGCATACCAGGAGCTTCTGTACAGAAAACGAGAAATTGTTCTTATATATATATATATATATATATATATATATATATATATATATATATATATATATATATATATATATATATATATATATATATATATTACATACTTTGGGAAAACGGAATTTTTCTATCGCGAATGAAGTCAGCGTCGGACGTATAAGAATCACCAGACAAAAAAAAAAAAGTGCATATCCCCGCTGCTTTGGAAGGCAGCGCGGAATTCGTATTGCTAACCTATTTTAAAATGCGCAAACAACTTGTACTGCACAGTTATAACAAGTACGGCTACAAATTGCTGGGAAATTTTGTTTTCTCAGACCTGAAGGTCTCTTGAAGGGACACTAAGAGAAAATTCGACTTGGTTTAGAAACACAAACTGCACTCTGAGAGCTTTAATGCCGTCATTTTCAGTATCATAGGTTAATTATTATAGGATAAATCAAAGGCGTAAGTTTCATTCCTAAATTTCGTGCCGATATCTCCTCGTGTGGCGTAAAAAAATCTTCAAACTTTATTTTTCGTAATTTTTTGACATTTACTCAACAAAACTTTCCGAAACGTCGTATGCTAAGTGCATGGCACCCACGGACGACAATTTACTTCATTTGTGTTTCATTTTTATGGATTAGAAGTTATGTAGAACCCAGTAGACGCCTTCGAAGTCTTCGACGTCCGGTTGTTTGGGGTGGCAATCTCAAGGGGGCGTCTTCACCCACATTTTATTTTTCGCGCGTTTTCTCGTCGTCTCGCGCGGTAAGAGTGGTGTTTCTGGAATTTTTCTCCAGGCGTTAACCCGGAGCGCTATTTTCAAACATTCGTCCAAGCGTTATCTCCATTCCAATATTCGTGGGTCGCGAAAATGGGGTTTCATTCCGACGTCATTTCAATTCTGCAGTGGCAAGTCCGCAACTCTGACACGAATCAATACGTCGATCTAAGCCAGCACGTCAGAGCTTCGAACTAACACTCGCGCTACAGTGTGCTGCTGTAGCCCAGATGCTTCAAGCAGCAGTGTAGTCACACACTCCTCTCTTCTTTTCCCGTTCCAACGCACAAGGTAGCCACTGGATGCTTTTCTTTGATAAACCTTCCAGTCTTTCCTTTACCTTGGATGAGAACGGCATAAAGTTGACCATATCCTAACGCATGCTTGGCTACCTTGTAGTGGGAACAAAGGAAAAGGTGAATAAAAGATGAAAAGACAGAGAGATAGAGTATTATACTTCTAGGCAGTCTAGCATAGTGTTCTCGTTCGTTGCTCTCTTCTGTTTTGCTGAACTGTACGGGTGAATCTCTCACAGCACGTCTCGAACTACGAGCTTTCCGTATGTGGAAGTCTTTTTTTTTTACCGCTGCAAACAGCAAACTGTTTCCGCGAAACAAGAGAAAAGAAGCGAATAGGAGACCTTTGAACAGTCAAGAACAGTTAAACCATACATTGTCCTTCTCTATTCTGCTAAATTGCACGAGGAATTCTCTCACAATACATCTCCAAGTACTAGCTTTCCCAACCCTATAGGCACATGATTTCGTTCACCTAAGCAAACGTTAAGCCTTCTTTAGGGAGCAATAACGGTGAAGAAATAAAGGCACATAAGTAATACGCTGCCATGCATTGTCTGTTAATTCCTCAGTCACGTTCTTTTTCGCTTCGTTACAGAAAGAGTTGATCAAATTACCACGGAAACTGAATTATCCTTCATGCATGGGAATGCACTCACTTTGACGAGCTGCCGCTTTTTCTTTTACGTTCTCTCAATCTGCAGGCGGCCGAGAAGGGAAACCTACGCGAGTTCGAGCGTCTCTTCACGGCCGACGAGAAGCGCCTCCAGTTTCGCGACAGCCGAGGCCGGGCCGCCGTTCACCACGCTGCGGCTCACAACCGGGTCAACATCCTCGACTTCATCCTCAAGCACGATGGCGGTGAGCGACTTCTCCCTCGCTGCTTGGGAGGCATTCATTTTGGGGAGGTTAGCTTGACGCACACCTGCACAGGCAACAGGCGGCAGAGGTATAAAAAAGCTGTAAGACGCAGAATGACAAATGAGGGAGCAGGTTGGTTTGGAGGAGTAGGAAGAGACAGCTGGAAGGGTAGGGAGGATGGTCAGTTCTCAGACCGGCCAGCTACCCCCATTTGTTGTTCTGTTCTGTTTTGACTGTTTTGCTGTGGAGAAGTTGAGGTGCATATTGCCTCTGCTACTCCATATCACAAAGTTCTGCAGCGAAAAAAAAAGGATAATACAGAACGGTACCCAAAAATTAACAGCTACCCGGCTGATGAAGGGAGTAAGTGGAATAAAATATTATACAAAATAAGTATTACAAGGACAACAAAAAGACGAGAAAAGGAAAAAAAAGAATGTTGGCTTTAGTTCATATTTGTGACAGGGCAGCGCTATACCACAAACATACAACGAACGAGACGAGCATTTTCGATAGCTTACAATGATAAAGCAATGAGTACGTTACTTTAGCGCTGCAAACTATAAAAATTGAACCATTACCAACTGTACCCGGGTTTTCTCCTTGAACGAGAAGAATCCAAGCAATATGCTCTAGTCTCAACTAAAGTTCTTCAGTGAAAACTATGTACACTGTGTCTCTTCACTTTCTCGGTTTCACATATATATTATCCCCCCGTTCTGACGCCATCTGGACCCTCAAACTTGTGACGTTCTTCATGACTGATTAAGATTGCACATTAAAAATATTTCAAGTGAATAAAAAAGTACAGCACATGTCCTGTCACCTGGTGTATTATTTGTGTGGCGCTGCTCTACCACAATCATCAAGAATGAAGTACCAGAGACAGGCTGGCCGACATTTTGATAGGCTAACCTAACTTGTGTAGGTCACCCTAAAGTGTTAGTTTTAAAAGGTTTAGTCGATGACGTCTTGTCACGTGATGTGGCTGTTGACATTTACCATCTGCGAAATAGGAGAAAGATGACAAACAAGCAGGAAGGCCAGACATGCGTCAATATTTACAGTAGAATGTCCCATGCCCGAGATCTAGCATCTAGTACTATGAAGTTGTCAGTATGCGAATGAACCAACTTTTTTATATTAAGGTATAAATGTTGGGATTTAACGTTGAAAATCAACGGCGTAATTATGAGAGGTGATGTAGTGAGGGGCTTCGCAGTGTTCGACCACCTGAGTTTTTTTAACGTGCACATAAAAATATGCCCGCGAACCTAAATCGCATTTCTTCCTTTTTTTTCCGCCGAAGTGCTTCGAACATAGACATTTGTTTAACCTTACGCAGATTTTTTTTCTATTCTTAGTTGTTTCAAGTTATTTGGATTTTTCCTCCAGCCTAGCACAGCAACCCAGATGTGAAAGAAAAAAGTGGATAGAAAATGAACCGGTTCATATCGCGTCTGGGAGATCACAGTGAAGTAACAAGATTCTAGTGACACTAAGATATTAAAAAAATCTAGTGTTAAAGTGTGACTGGGATTTCGGCCTAAGACAAATGGAAGAAGAAAAATACAATGAAGAACGCAATCGCAAGAAAAGAAAGGAAATACGAAGTAAAATAGAAATAGAAAAGGGGAAAAGCAACTCTTGTGCTAAATGTTTTCGCACTTTTTTTTTCTTTTTGCGTGTAACAAGTATCGACCACGACAACTCATGATGTGACGTCAGCAACTAATCATTTTATATGTAACACACAAAGGAGGACAAGACGCCTATTACTAGTAGATTAGGCAACAATGTCCGGAATGATGACTTTTATCTTCTTGTTTAAAAAGAATGCCTATCACCCCGCTCGGCTCTTCAGTATTCTAAGTCCGAAAGTTGCACGCTATGCTATGATGTCGAACAGTATGATACGGCAGCATGTTGTGCCTTGTTGTGGTACGTCATGTTATGCTATGGCGTGGTGTGGTGTTCTCACATTCTGCAAAAGAAACTATTCGATTGCGGAAGAAAATTTGGGTTTAAAGTTTGTTCTTTGCACCTTCACCAGCCTCAAACGTCTGTGACAACCCAGAGGGTGGGGGAACAGGAAATCAGTGAGGTTTAACTAAATGATAGTACCCGGCATGCTAAAGTACCACAACTACCCAGCACCATGATTTGTGACAGCGATGCGTAAGAAAAAAAAAGTATTTTATTAAGTGGGTCTACATGCATTGTTTTCATCGTAAGTGTCTGCTGATTCCGCGGAATGCATGAGCCAGCGTGTCAAGCTCCGAGCCACCTAGCAACACGCACTGACCGTGGCGTTCCTACCTCCAGAAACTTGTTCCAAGTAGAACAGCGCGTGGAAACCATCTAAATCTGCACACGGCCGTTTCGCAACCAGTTCACGTGCTGCCTTTTAAAATATATAGCTAGGACCACGGTCCCAACACAGAGCAGATGGCCGCTACGTAAACAAATCGTAGAGGAAGTGCTGACGTGACCCTCGGCCTTAAGGGAATTTTCTTGAGAAGGTTTCTAAAGACTACGAGCGATACTTGAAAGCTTCACTAGTCTTCTAACTATTCAGGGATTTTTTAAGGTTATGTAACAGGGCAGTCAACATTGCCGATGCTTTTAGCTTGATTCGAAAGCCACATTGGAAAGTTTTGTCATAACATAGGCCGACGCACCGCAGTGACATCTAATCATCTGCTAACGTGTACCAACAATGGCGTGAGCTACTAACTTAAGAGGATGCATGCTTTCAAGGTCGAATAACGTTGAAGTACAGGTTAGGGAGGAACGAGCTTACCATTAGTCGAGCACGATGCTTTAGCACGATACACGATACTTCACTTTTTCACAATACCTTAGGTGCTAAGCTATCCACGGTGGGTGTCTTCCTACATTTTACGTTGAAAGATCAGTCTGTGAGCAGCATCATGTCAGGCAGCAACGCACGCATATACGTTCGAGAGGTGTGTAATGCCACAACAATCGGACTCACATTGCCACTTTATGTAGCTGTATTCATACAACTCTAATATTTATTTGCAATGGAAGATTCGAATGAAGTTCTTCTTCTCCAAGTGAAGCAGTCACATTCCAATGGCAGATCGAGAGCAACCACAGATTAAAGAGTGCGCCATGGAGCAAGGGCTCGTGCTTCACTGAAATCGGTGGATTCAACCGGATGTTCCTGCGACGTATTCTGCGTGCCTGCCTGTCATACCGGCACTGCCCGACGTCTACAGTCGCGGGCAGCCGTGTACAACGAGCAGAATGATTCGCACCCTCTCACGCCCCCTGGTTGGATGTCCGTGTACCAACTGCTCCCACCGAGGCCAATGGCAGGTTTGGCGAAAGCAATGCTACTCGGATCTACGCACTGCCATCGCGATCCCGCTCGTGATGTGCCATTGGAATTCAGCGTAAGATAACATCACGTCAGGAACAACTAAAGAAGGCAAAGACGTTGCAAAGTTACGCACACGCATACGCACAGCATTCCGGTGGGCTGACACAACAGGTTTTACACTCACCTTTCCATTAAAACGTCCCAGCTATTTATAAAGCTTGCATGCACTCTCGGGCAAAAAATAATGCGACACTGGGAAGTTGCTTCTATTTTTCCTACTGGTTTTCAACATGAGTTGACAGTCTTTTGCAATTTTCTAAGAATTCATCACTTTTCGAGGATTATGTTATCAAACTGAGCCCGGTAGCTGTTACTAACAGCTGCTCGAGATGCTTCTCGGAGTGAAATAAGCTTCGCTCACCGAAGCTCAACTTCGATAAAATGCTTCCGAAGCATTTTGAAGCGTGTCGTAGACTTCAATTTCCTGTTTCAGCAATATCAATATAGACGACCCCCCGGATTTCCAGAACACATGCTGCTTTTAACTTGCTCGGAAAAGGTTGATCACTCTTGCCCAACTCGGTTAACTTCGCAGTGATTACCGGGACGGTTGTCTTTTAGGCCATAAAGGTAATGCACCCGGATGGGATTACGTAGCATCAAGACGTTGAAGCCAACGTTGACCAATGCGAGGTGCCCTTATTACTAAAGCTCCACGTGCGCGTCTCAGGACTTCAATGCCGTTAAGAAAGCACTTTTGTAAGTTACAGGGTTGTTGGACCCGATGAAGCTATTCATCTCATCGTAGCGTTGTAATCCCCGCTCAGTTTTGAAACGAAATGTATCAAATTCCTCTAAGCATCACACGTATCGCGCTTACAGATCGGGAAGTCATGTTGCAATTTATGGAGGAAGAGGAACAAAAGGAAATACCTGCATAAGGGTGGTATTCTAGATATTGACGTAAATTCAGATGAAAAGCAAAGTTCGGAAGTTCATGTAGTGTTCTATAGTAAGAAAATGCGATGAAATTTACAAATAAAAGTGCTGGCACACTTACTTTTCTTTTCTTTTTGATGACACTAACATTTGTGATAAGAGTTGACTGAACTACACCAAACGTCCAGTGCTATTACATAGTTGCTCTGTTAAAACGAGAACTGTTGATTTTCCGAAATTCTGAACTTGTGATGTGTATTTACTGTAGTCGTTCTTAATTCTTTTTTTTTCATTTTAATATTTCAACAACTAAGAGGAAAGGTGTTGCAGTTGCCAATAAATGATGGCAACTGCTTCATATAGTTTTGATTTCAATAACAAAAGCTCAATAATAAAATTTTTCGTGCAGTCCATGCAAACAGGTGGTTAGACAAAATTGTGGGAGAAGGGAGACTGCAGCCTTTATAGAACCGACTAGCATTGCCTTGTTAAAAGTGTAGTCACTTCTGGGATATGTTTGTCTGTTTACAATACATAGGCTAACTATAGCAATTATATTGACGTGATAAACAATCACCTGGAGAAATACGGGCTTACGTCCTACCTCAGGGAAATACGATTACTGTTTCAAAAACAAGGGGCTTGTTCTGTCACCTAAGGCAAGGTGGCTCATACCCGCGGGTAAGAATGGCTACACTCTAAATTATAAAGGGAAATGTAAATGCTACGCAACGCCAAAAGATAACTAACACAACGCTATGCAAATAATCAATCAAATAGGCAAAGAGAACTAAGAAAACCAGAAGAAAAAGGCTGTAGAATTATTTGTAAAGGCATATATACTGCAAGTTTATATTTTTTTCTGTAATTCAGTACCAAGCTATTCGGCGAATTATTTTCTGATGTAAAAGAATAACCCATGGAAAAAGCTCTGACAAGCCAGCGCAAGACACTCGAAAGAAATGATGTGTTGTTTATATTCGTGCATTTTAAGAACTAGCCATAAGCCACGTCTTCCGCTATGAAAACTAAGTAAGCATAAAAAAGTTTGTAGCTCCAAATTCTTTGGACCAACATTGCGGCTTTAGTGTTTTCGTTGGATCTGCCAAACGTTTGGTAGAGGCCATATAGTTAGGCTTCGTTGCACAAACGCTTGCTTAGGCCATTTCAGGGATCCCAGTGAGAATTTCGCTTAGGGTTATTGCGGAACATTCACTTCGGTCGCACTTTCAAAGGAAGACATTGAAAAAGCTATATATCTGAATGCGTGTATCTGTAGTACCTTACTTCAAGAGTAAAAAGTCCACGTTTTAGAGAAGTTTTGTCGTTTTTTATTTTATGTTTTTTTAGCTTTGGCTTGCATACAAAACCTTCGTACAGCGAAGTCTAGCGTAAGATCTTCCGGATATGCTGCTCGACAACCTACGCGTTTGCTTGATTACCATGGCGTTTTTATTATTATTATTATGTTAGCATTCGCTGTTAACGAACCCGCATTGGCCAAGGCCATTTTTGGTAAAAGCGCATTATTTTAATATATAGTGCCCAAACTAAACCTAACAAAAAAGTCAAACTGAACATAAGACATCCCACTACACATCTTTGCAAGAGAGACTCCCATCGCGAAGCATTACTATGAAACTCGAAATTGGATTTTCTTCCGCATCCAGTGGAGTCGAGCGCGTTCAAAGGGTGCTCTGAAAGAAACTGTTGACGTCAGAGATGCTTCCGCATGCAGAAGTTGCGGCTTAAAATAAACAAGCTAAATGTAAGTTATACACAAGACTAGATAAACCAGAAAATAATGATAGACGAAGAAATGATAAGATAAACTCATACAAAGGAAGAGCTAAACGTCAATACACTATAAGCTAAATGAAGATTACTGACCTTGGCAAAGAAATAATGAAATAACCAAAGGATATTGAGTTACACAAACGAAGACGTTTTACACACAAAAAGAACAAGATAGACTTGCACAGGATAAATTAGAAAAAAGCGAATCAGCTACACTCCAAATCAAGTTAGTAAAACAATAAAATAAGGCAAAAAAGAAGACATTATATTAACAAAAAGAAGACGAAGTATTCGAACCAATACGTTTAAACTGAAAACAATAGCGTAAGCTCGCAGAAGAAACGTCTACCATAATGAACAAGCCATACTCAGAAAAAGAACACGATAACCGTGCAAAGAATAAGTAAGGATAACTTAGGCAAGAATAGAATAATCTAGACTCACGCAAGTAATGAGACAAAATGAATAATCTAACTGAAGAATGGAATGTCGTAAGGAGGAAAAAAGTTCGGTCAGCATAAATATATTAAGCTGAAAAAAATAGGCTACTCTAAGAAAAAGAGCAAGATAGGCATGAAAACATTAACATAAATTCACGAAAGGGAAGTCCAACACGAAAGCACAAGGTTCAGCTCACTTGGTCGATTCTGTTTCCTTGGGTTTTAGACTCGGTTCTGTTTGTGTTGAAGGAAACAAATAAAACTGGCACCGCTTTGCCCTTAACGCTGCACGACTCGGCGAAACAACACTCAGTTAGAGTCGCATGGGCCGACCAACCTCATTTATTGAGAGCACGATAGGATATTATGAGGACGAATCAACGTTCACTGTGCTGCGATTGCATTTGCCTTTTTTGCCTTGCTCGGCAAGACGCCGCCGTTTGGGCCGTGGTGGGTGCGCACGAGGTAAGTTCGCACAATGTTTCACGCAAACACTGTATTTGTAAACACCATCGGGATTTCTTCTTTCCTTGTTTTGCTTATAACGAGAAGGTGAATCGGCAAGTGGATGCTTTCGAAAGTGATATTTAGCCGAGTCTGGTGAGATAGAGTTGAATGTTCTTTAGAAGCCTACTTAGGGTTGACTACGCCACAACGGGTAACGAATTCACCCACGCTTTTCCATCTAACCCGGTCCTGTGTTGGTGCAGGCACAATATCACCGTAAACATACTAATCTTATCGGCTCACGCGACTCTCTGCATCCATCTTACGCTCTTACACTTCTGCATTTCGACATGACGCGTCCAAGTACAGACTCGAGCAAACATTTTTGTGGTTGTTTCTAATGCATCATGAAGCACGCATTTTTTTTTTTCTAATCCTGCCCTCTTCATTCGCCAACAATTCATTGTTTCTACGTTTAGAAAAAAGTGGTTAACGATTTAGAGCACTTGGTACTAGGGGAGAGCATAAGCCGTCCCGTGGGCCCCGAGACAATAACAAAACAAAACAAAACGTTATTCTATGCAAGGAACGTGGATAACGGGGCGAAGCAGTGTGCTATGAATCATCAATCGTGGCCTCCTATTTCGTTTTGGCTGCCAGCCTTTGATTTCGTGCTTGTTAACTTTTTGTTCTGTCAATAGCTTTGATTATTGATTGGTTAAATGTGTATTTTTTTCGGTGTTGTGGGCTTTTATTTGGCTTCTTTCAGTTAACAGCGTTTTGATAACCTTACTATTGTTAACAAATATTTCGGTTGCTTCATCTGCTGTAGACGTCGGGCGGCGGTTTACGGACGGAGACACAATCTGCGGTCTCAGACCCTCGAAGCCCTTCGCCCTTAAATAAAGGAACTAAATTTCGGCGTTTCACGCGGCTGATCTCCGATGTGATTACGAAGGATGCCGTATGACACCGTGGTGGACTCTTGATTAAATTGTACCCAAAATCTAGGCCCATGAGCGTGCGCATGTTTCTGCGCGTGCATTTTACCCCCATCAAGGTAGGACCACCGTGACCGGGACTCAGATCGGTGTCGTGGTAGGAGAAAAATAACGCATTGTTTGCTGTAAAGAGAGGCCGAAACATTACCCTGGAGAGCGTGCCTATACAGCCTTCCTCTTCATCAGTCGGGGAGGGAGGGGGAATATATACGTTGTTTAACGTGATTGTGCCATTCGTCACTGCACACTGGCATACCACGTTATCGTTTGGACAACTCCACGTTGGTCTGCGTTCTGCCATGCACGTGAGGCACAGCAGCGCAACACACGGACCTTTGAGCCGCAAAAGTGGTTTCCTATAAGATCCTAGGGCGCTGGGATACCCGGCGTTCAACGCGAATACTTCCGAGAATGGTGTGACGGTTTCTTCGCGAAAATAGACTGAATGGTTAATTCGAATAGTTCACAATATCAATTGGATGGTTAATTAAATTAGGACATTGTTTTGCTTGTTTCATCGCTTAGCGTCATCAGGAACCGTTCTTCTCCCTCACGTTTTTACACCACCTTGTATCTTCCTCAATACAGTGCAGACAACCGAATATTTTCTCTGGCTAACCTCTCCCCGTCTTTCTTGTATCTTCCTCTCTCTCTTCTGTGAGTGCATTTAAGCAGCATCCTACGAAATAGACGTAGCTCTCGTATCTTGCCGTTCCCTGGAAACCCGTTTCTGACGCTCGTTCTCTTTCGACGACGCAGACATGATGATGCTGGACTACGAGGACAACACTCCCCTCCACGCCGCCTGCGAGCACGAGGCGTGCGACGCCATCACGTTCCTCATCGAGAACGGGGCCAACACGAGCGTGCTCAACAAGAATGTCCAGAGCCCGCTGCACCTCAGCACCCAGCTCAACAAGGTCAAATCGCTGCAGGTAGGGCGCGACTCGCGTGGCTGCTCTCGTAATCACAGCCAAGCGTTTAGCCCTGTAAATGTGAAGAACTTCTCGTGAAAGTATACAAGTGGTGAACTGTAGTGGTTTACAGCCTTTATATGCGAATTGGATATGGGGTCGATTTTATCAACTGTTATTGGGTTCTCCCAAGACAAACGCTGTGTCTTGGGCCGCTCCCACGTCGACACTTATAGAAATCACGTGTACAGCCGCGGCCACGTCTGGGTAGAGCCCGCCAGGAACCGGTTTTCGCTCCGCGGGGCGAAACCTCGAGTCAGTTTCGAGCACTAATGTGATCAGCCTGACAGCTACGCAGCACATTCTTCTGATACAGCACTTCAGAGCGCGAAACTGCCTCGCGGTTTCCCCCCCGCAGAGCGAAAACCACCTCCTCGCGTGCTCTACACAGACGTGGCTGCGGCTACACATCATGACGACGTAAAAGGGGTGAAACTTCCTTGCACATTCCTTTTTGCAGTCCAGAAAAATGTCTGTTGTGCATACAAGTTCCCAAAGCCCCATAATCAAGGGGACGTGAGTCTCGCCTTCCCTTAAATAAAGCTGTTGGGTAACAGCTCAATGTTGCTTGTTCCATTTTCTAGACTGCTCATTCGGGTGCGTGCTGCTGTGTTCACACGGAAAAATTTAGCACAATGTACTTGCAATAATGAGATCATTAAAGCATTCGTCCCAAGAGGACAACTAACTTGTATATCCTTTGCTGTAAACATTATAGCCTCCATAATGAAGCATGATGAATAACTGAGAAGAGTGAGAAGGAACCATAGAATAGAAAAACATGAGCTTCTACCGGCCTTTCTTCGACAAGACAGCGCCAGTATATGCATGCAACTGTAACAAGGTGGCACCACTTATCTGTACGTACATTGGCTTCTAACAACTTCGATTGGGTAGTACAATGCTAATGCACGCACAAGTCACTTCAACATCAGAACAAGACCTATATGATTAAAATTCAGCTAATATTATGAGGCATTTAGGGTTCAAAAGGAGGCCCTGTAGTCTAAAATTGTAATGGTAGCCTCTTGTACAGACTGCCATGGCAGTTAACAATATATTGCAACAGCAGCCCAAGGTAGCAGTTAAGGGAAAAAGAGAACATTAGCAATACAAAATACATTATATTCACATACAATTCAATGCATTCCTTCGTTTCGTACATGTGTCAGCGCTGTATCAGCTAATAAAGGTTGCTGTAAGCTAGCGTCATTTATATCATGGCTGCCTCTGACATTCCCACGCTAATCATCTTTTATTGCAATTGAAGCACTAACGTCTGTAATAATAATGATCGTGGTGCTTTGAAAAACAGTTATTACGGGCTGTGAGTTATTCGGTTGAGGAGAAAGATAACGCACGATTTGTCCTTTCCCTCGCCCCCCTTAACCGCGTGGGACGTGGTTATCCATATTTATTTATTTTGTATTTATTCATTTGTTCAGGATACCCTTGGGGTACAGCGTACATTACAGAGGAGAACGGCAATGCACAAAAAAACAAATATAGCGAAAAATAGAGGTGCGAAAAATATTACTAATAACAACTTATAAAACACAATATTAAGCACGCATTCACACCGACGCATGTGCTCCTACACGCACACGGCAAATAATTTTAACGTTGGGGTTCACGCATGCTTCATTTCTACTATTTCTATGTGGATTACATGGTTGAAAACCCGAGAGAGATTATCTAAACGTGTTGTATTAGAAACAAGAAAAGCCCGCTTTTCTGTGCGGATGAGGATGGTGATTTCAGATTTTATAATAGGACGTTCAAGTTAGTGTGCCGTCTCGATGTAGGTGCGCAATGGCCAAGTACTAATATCCGCGAGTGTTCCGCCTATAAAAGCAGGGCTTGCAAACAAGAAAATCTGGTTAACAGCGAGCATAAACGACAAGATTCCTTATTACTCTGAACAGCTACGATCTAGTTTTATATACAGATGACGGTGCCTTTGTCTTGTTTGCTATGTTTGGTTTTTTTTTTCGTAAGACTCTTGGCGAATGTTCATGTTAAGCCCTACGTCTTGTACAACGCAACGCAACTCCTCACGAGGCCTTGCACACTCCTTACAATCTTCGGAGTTTGGTTGAGCCTTCGTCAATCCGTTTCGTCTTAGATTTTCTTTCTTTTTCATGAACAGTTTTTTTTTCAGAAACTTTTTATGAGTGCTTCGAGATTATGGATACCTCGTACATTAGAAAGCACAGCGAGGACACTACGGACAGGATGTAATCGCTCGACCAACCAAATGGTTTGACGTCAACGTTTTGTCGCTGCAGACCTCAAGGCAAACGCTATATTTAGATTCTCTATGCGCTTCCATACACTGTGGCCCACGAAGTAAACAAAAACAACTGGGATTTTACTTCGTTTGCGTATATAAAGGTCCGAACTTAGTGGGCTCTGTCCACAGGCCATTTGCTTTACGATATCGGCGTGACGTAGTAGTGGTCAAGGTCCAGTAATCCTTGAGGGTCCGTGTGGAGACGATATCCTCATACTTAAACAAATTCACCCTCGTTAAAAGCAATGTCTTGCAGTATCGTGTTTATGGCTCTGCTTTAATAAGCAAGTTGATGTCGAGAACACTAATCACTTCACTATAGCGCACCATGAGCTTATTGCATGTCACGTAGACTGAGAACATCATAGTAATATTGTAAGTACTTGCGCCTGTTCACCTGGTGAACGTTACGTATGCGATAGCGTCTCTTATACACTACTGCGCCTGTTGACCTTCTTACCTCTTAACCAACCATATGTTGCTGTATTGTAGAATTTCGTTATGTACTAAGTTTCTGCGCATGACCTTCCAGATTTCTTCAAAGTAACTTTGAAGTGGATCATGTTTTTTTTGCGTTAATTATTATAAAAGTGCTGTACTGCTAAAACGGAACGGCACATTGGTAATGTGGACACACTGAGGTCATAACGATAACGAAGGATGACGCAGACATTTTTAGTTGCCACATAATCGACAGAGGTTTAGACGCACAGATAAGGCGTCCTCTTGGCTTTTTGAAATCACGAAACAGTCACTACGTATTCGCCCCAAGTCACATTTTTCTCCATTTCACCACAAGATTCCCGTCTTTTTACCACTTATAATTATGAAATCCAGAGTTTTCACCTTTATGTACTGTGTTTTATGCCCTCACTTTACTATTGCATGTTATCCAAATATGATTGAGATAACTGTAGCAAAATTTTATTACTCGGTTCATTAAGTCTGCTGCTTGCACGTTCTTTCGCCTCCCCCCTCCTTTTTTTATGCTGTACCTTTTACAAGGAATAAACATGTCTTTGCGAACTTCTCATAGAAAGTGAGACAAATTTCAGTTATGTGAACGTGAATTAAGTCGATTTCACTGTGAATTGTGTTCCTTTTGTGGAAGACACAACCACGCATAGTTGACACTTCTCAATCCCGCATACAGTCGTGACAAGGCCGCGTCAGTTGCGTTGTCCCGGGCAGATGTGTCCGGCAAAAGTGACGCCCTCAACAGCAGTTTCATTGCCGCAAGATACGAAAGCTGAATTTTCTTTCTAACGATCTGAGTGTCGAGAAGGATGACGATGTGTCAGTTAGATGACCTCCCAAAATATGTTCGTCTTTTGAGAGTTTCTGTACGAAAATAAAACAATAGAATAGGCTGAATTCTTCGAAAGCTCCCTCACTTGGAGGCTTCCCGGTGACATGATCGATGTGGACTTCGCAGGAACTTGTCAAGCACCGAGACAAGCTGGACACGAACCTGAGGAGTAAGCACGGACGCACGGCCCTTCACCTGGCTGCCATCTATGACAATGCAGAGTGCGCCAGAATACTGGTACGTGGCTCCTTTTTTCAATGTTCTATACAGACTGATCAGCAGGAGCTTCCCCCTGCAGCGTTTATTTTAGGCAGGAAGCTATACCTAGCGACAGCTCGTCCGAGTTTATAATTCCGTTATTCATTTTGTAAAACACCATAACATTGAGCAGCCCGACATTCGAAGAAAAAATCACTCACCCAAGACTGACACTTTGTCCTGTCACTATTTTCTTCGTACTTTGTCAAGATGTTCAAAGCGGTGGTGCTTATAAAATTTTCTCTTCTCTCCAGCGTTAACCTTCTTGTCTTGCCTGTTTGAAGTCGCAAATATTCGACACGCTGTTTCAAAATAAATAAAAAAACGGTGACATGCAGCAGGGTATGCTGAACTTTTATTCGTTTGCTATTTGACGAAAAAATTAAGAAAGTATGGGTCCCGGCTGTATTGTTGCTTCAACCTGTGTACCGTTCCGCTCCTAATTTTCTTTGCCGCTCAGATTATTGAGCCGATCGGAATTGGTCTGGCTTGAGCAACTCTTAGAAAAAATTTGTACGTGTTTCTTCACACATGTCATTCTCTATAAGACCAAACACATGTCTCTGGTCTCTTTTTTATTTTACACGTTCACACTTTTCACCGTTACAAACTGTTACACGTATGACGTGCTGTACCTGCTTGTTCTTTTCTGTAAAAATTGCATGAAAGAACAAAAATTTCGCTGCTTGTTCTAGGATGCTATTGACAAACGCAAAAATATTGCAAAAGTCAGATTAGTTTCCGATTTTAAAAGGCTTGTTCCGAAGTCTGAGTAGATATTTGAGAATGGTGGTATTGACAAGTTAATTTCTCGTGAATGTATATTTGATGACAGCTTCAATCATGCTTCTCCTGTTTGTGTAACACCTATTCTTTAACGATTAGATTCCACGCGAGATTGATCGAATAAAGAAAAGAAAAATTGGTGCAGAGAGGCGAGCGCACGCGTTCTTATTCGACGTAGCCTCCGTGCGCCAAGAAAGCTAAGCTCCTCAACTCCACACTTTACAAAACTGGCAAACGTCTTCGTTCAAGAAATAGGAATTATTCGACCCAAGCACCTGTTGTCATCCACTCGAACTTTACACAGAAAGCGTTACAGCGTCTTTAAGGCGTTCGAGCGTTGGAATCTTTATAGAACGTTAGAGTATTGGAGGTTTTTAAAGCGTTAACCTCCCTGCCTTCTTCCTTTTGTCGCTTCCTTCCTTCTATAAAGCGTTAGAATATAGGAGGGTTTTTAGAGCGTCAGAGAATCGGTGTTTTCTTTTTTTTTTTCAGAACGTTAGTGAATTGAAATATTTCTAGAGTGTTAGAAGAAAACTGCAACTGAACGTGGACGTCAAGGCAATATAATGTATCTCTCTCACACTGTGGCACGTGTTATGTCTTGCGAAAAGTCTGGGCCCAGACTGTATAACTTCGGTTGCTACCAAGTGTGACACTTTTTTTTTTTTGCTACAAAGAGTGTAAGATGCTGCCGAACTTTTTTCGATGGCTTGATGCGTGCCGTATTGTTCTACTTCAATGCAGCTGAGTCAGTTTGGAGCATCACCGAAGATAACGTGTGACAACGGTTACTACCCCATCCATGAAGCGGCCAAGAATGCATCAGCGAACGCTATCGAAGCATTGCTGGAATGGGGTGAGTTGCGGAACACTTCGGTGCAGCAACATTGCACAACAGTAAAAAGAAAAAAAAGGACACTCATACACGTAGATATTTCGTAAGTACGTTTAGATAAGAAATGGTAAAATCATGAAAAGATTAAGCATAAGTACGCCCCTTTAGCTGAAAAGTACTGAATACTGGGCGATTGGACATGCGTATACTTCAACAGCTTTCTTCATAAAGAGAGGCTGCCTTAAGATTGTGGCGTTCTAGCAGTAGTCAGCGTTCACTGAAACGCTATTGGTTGAGCCGCCTGGTCACTTGATCTTGCTTTATCAAATGAGCTGTAAGCAGGCACATTTAAAATTTTGCGCTTGAATCACCAAATCGCCAGTGGAAGTCTCACAAGCCGATTTTTTACGACCATCTCCGTGAATTGGGTCATATTTCGCTCTTAATTCAGACTTTTTAGGCTTCTCTGCATGCGTTTTTATGCTTGGTTTAAGCTGCTGAATGCAGTCCATCACCCAAAGCAAGCAAAGGGTCCATCAATCGACCAAACTGACCAGAGCATTGCGGACATGAGCGCGGCTACTGACCGACGAATAGAACAAATCGTTTTTCCTTAGGTGGTAATGCATAACAACTTCTTCACACTTACTATACTTTGACAAATATCATAGGCTTGAGCAAAGGAGGGAGTGAGGGAAGAGGCGCCCCTTATCGCACCAATTTTGTACCACCCCTTCACTTGGAAATATTTTTCACGTTATTTTTTTTTCTAGCTCGTGGGCTTATGGCTCCACGTGTGTCCTCGGCGACCCTTGTAGCGAAAAGCCAATGATGTTTCATCAAGGGACTTGTTTTCCTTCTGACCTTAACTACCGAAAGCCGACGGCCTGCGGTTGGCCGTTAGCGGAAGCACTACATCGCTTCATACCAGGGAACGGAGAATGAGTTGCATTTAACCCTCCCCCTTCACACACGAGATGCACACGCTTATGATGAGAGTTCTGTATCGCTTTTAGGGAGTTTATATTGTCCTACAAAAACACCTGTTGAGAGATTCAATTGAATACCGTATGCAATGTGGAAAAGGAGGAGAAGGACGTTGCAGGTTCTGGTGGATCCAGCAGTGTGAAATATACAGGCAATTGCCCCGCCTGACTTCTTTCTTCCTCTAAAATTGTGCCCGAAAACAATTTTGGGGCTCAGGCAGACGAACACAAAGCTGCACGCTGGGTGACGCGAAATTCCCATGACGTCAGAGGCCCGCATGAACTCTACAACCGTTTACCTACGGGCACACTCGCTGTAACTCTATAGCTCGAACTTCGCAACACGTTTCAAACAGACCTGGTCCAACCGAGGTCCTCTCTAATCACCGCCTGGCTTTCACACTGTCAGTTCCAGTTGACCGTCCATGCTGTCTGGCTAAAGTCATTGTTGCCGGCAGAAATCAAACGCTCGCGAGCGTCGGTCCTGTTTCGCGCTGTAAACAGACTCATTGCGACTGGTGCCCGCTGACCCACGCTTTTCTAACGACTGGCTAATAATTGAAACGACGTATTTCAGAAAAGCGTGCGTTCTGTAATAAAGCCTTCTTGCTCAGTACAGTTCTTGCTCGATACCACGACTATTGACGAGGTCATTACACTTTGATAGGTGTTAGTCGCTACCAAGCTTTTGAGCGCGTTTGACGTCCCGCACCAGCCAACACGGCATGCGCGCTGTAAACATCGCTAATTTCGGTCCTCTACGTCAGTGGAGACAACGATATCAGCATGATTAACGCCTGGCAGGGAAGCATTATTTTCATGTGTCCTATGCATTGTCAGGTGAATTGTCAACTAAAAAAAAGGGGGGGGGGGGCGAAACATACCTTGAAAGAACTCACGGGGGTGTTATAGGTTTAACGCAAGCGACTCAAGCTAATTGCTTCAGTATGTAACTCATCACGAGTATAGAGAGAGAGAGAGATAAAGATGCAAGGAAAGGCAGGGAGGTTAACCAGACGCACATCCGGTTTCCTACACTGCACTGGGGAAGGGATAAAGGGGAAAAAGAGGTTGCAGAAAGATGAGAAGGTACACACAATCACGAGCACACTCGGGGAGCACACACAGTCTACAGGCGGTCGCTCAGGTTTGTTGACTTAAGGTAAAGTAGCAGTGCTTTAGTTGCTTTTTGCGCAACTGAGGCAGATGCCCAAGGTCCTAGTATCTTCTGCATACAAAATGGTCCGGGGTCAAGTCGATTCAAAACCATCCGGAGCTGGCATCGCTGTGTGTCGTAGCAAGCGCATCTGCACAGGACGTGTTCGATGGTCTCTTCAGCTCCGCAGTAGTCGCATGTAGGAGTGTCTGCCATACCAATGCGAAAGGAGTACACCTTTGTAAATGCAACACCCAACCAAAGGCGGCATAACAGTGTCGCATCCGAGCGGGAAAGTTGTGATGGTAGCTTTAGCTTGAGCGAAGGATCCAGTTTATAAAATTGACACCTTTGGAAGCTGGTAGACGACCAGAACGTGCGTGTGAGATCTCGAGCCAGCAGGTAAAGTTGTCTTGCTGCATCATTCCTTGATAGAGGAATCGGGACTACACGGGTTTCTTCATGGGCTGAGCGGGCTGCATCATCGGCTAATTGATTTCCGGTAATACCGATATGTCCAGGCAGCCATTGATATATAATATCATGCCCTCGTGCTAGAGCTTCATGATGGCAATGTCTTATTTCTTGTACCAGTTGGTCATGACTCCTCCTACTCATGGCAGACTGCAAACTCTGAAGCGCTGCCTTCGAATCACAGAATATGACCCATTTTCCTGGACGTTTTTGAACGAGATATTGCAAAGCAGCCCTTATAGCAGCAAGCTCTGATGCCGTAGATGTAGTCATATGCGACAACTTAAACTCAAAACGAGTATAGAATAAATAGCATTTTTGGGGGGAGAAGGGGTGAGTTTTTGTGGCCACAGTTAACTAAATCTCCTCTGTCCCAAAAATGCACCAATGAAAAAATATTCTGCAAAATTGTATTGACTCCCTGCCCTTGAAAACAAACGCAGAAAAATTATGAATTTGAGAAATCGAACGATTGCCTCAAAAGGGGATGGTGCCCATTTGCGTACTCTTGATCTATTGAAGTCTCTGAGATAGAGTGTAACAAAAATATCAAACCGAAATGATTTTCAATATAATCTACAAGGTGTCCACAGTTAAAGGAATGAACTATAGACGATGTCGTTGACGCTACATCTAAGAAAAAGTCGGCGCGAATCTACATGTTACACTGTATATGTCGTCGAAAGACGATAGTCTTGCGTCTGAAGAGAGTGAACAAAACGTTTATTTGATGTTCTGCGCAAGAAAATCGGTGAATGGTATTCTGAAGGCGATGCGTTAGAGTGCCTCGAGCGTGTAGCGGAGGCGAACAAGCGCATCTAGGCACGTTAGACACGAGCGCCATCTGGCAGTTATCTTCGAAAACGAAGGCACGCACGACCACGGAGAAAGATGCGCGCCAGTCTCGGAGGTGAGTGTAGAATGCAAAGCAACGGGCAAGTGCCACCACCGTGTCGTCATAGCAAAGCGTTGGAAACACCTTCTTGAGCATTGCGTTGCACTGTCAGCGCCGCGCAATAAACGCTACAGTCCTTAGAGTTACTTGTGTGTGCTTCTTGTAGTATAAAGGTAGACATACAAAGCATTGACGTGTTACGGCCCCTCAGGTATGCGCAATATTTGTTTTTTTAATTGACAATCGCACAACTATGAACGCTAAACCTTGAGCAATATTGGTGGGCGCTGCGAATGGGGCTGGCCGTTTGGTACCGTTCGAGGTATTGTTAGGGTGGACAAACAGACAAATGTACAGACAGAGAGGCAGAGAGCCAGACCAAAATTTTTCCGTCGAAGGTCCCCAAGAAAGAACATCGTCTTTAAAAAAGCTTTCACTCATCACGAGGACGCAACCGCGCGCTCACGCTGTAGCTAGTCAGTTTCGTTCGCTCGTTTTTCGAACATGACTAGGCACACGATGCCACTACTCAGGGCTTTGTGAAAGCAACTCATTCTTATTGTGCGAAAACAAATTTGGACACGCGGATATTGAAATTCGGTTATCTGTAGCTTTCAGAACTGATGAAGTGCTAAAACCTCCTTAGGGACCGAGGAGGTTAAACAAGGCTACCCCGTCACCGCACAGTAGCAACCTGGCGAAAAGAACGGCAGGATAAATGCGTCTAGTTTTATTATTTTCGAAGCGTAGCACCTGCTTACGTCACTCTCACGTCCCAGCCATCACGCTTTCGATCTTTGGAAATAAGGTTACATAGCATTGTCATGTACAGCGTAAGAGAGCTAGGGGATCGGATAGGAAAATGAGTATAGTAGGTGAGGATAGGCCACTGTAGTATATATTATATCAAGGCGTTGGGAAGGGAAATAAGGCAGATAGCAGATATTTGAGGGTGAGGAAAGAAAGGGAAGTGGGAGAGGGGGAGGTGTAGCATATATAGTCACATGTATAGTATATCAATGGGTGTGAATGGGAGCCAAGTTCAGGAGGAATGGTGTCAGGATGAGGAGGAGAGAGGGTGTAGCTTAGTACAAGGAGAGGTGAGTTGGAAGTTGGAGATGTACAGGTGGTGAAGCGTGGAGGATAAAAGGGGAAGCGTAGAGGAGGAGCAGTGGCGCTGGTCGTAGGGCGAAGTCGGGTGTGGGAGAAGGCAATGCGAAAGAGGTGACTCCCAAGCTTTGAATTACTTTCCATACGATTGTTACGGCTTCCTCCAGCTGCTCTGTCTCTTTGCGTTTCCAACGCTAAATTAGTTAAAGCGACGAATATTTGCTGACTCTTTGATGTAAATTGTTCTTTGTCAATATATATGCAAATTCAATTCAACATATGCATGTCATAGTTTGCTTGTTTTAATATTCGTTCTTTTTGAAGATACTTAAACGTATTTACGCCAACATAAGCTGAACATAGCTACATCACATGCGTTTTTTTTTATACTCATTCATGGTTGAGTTTCGTAAACCTATCCATCACGCACCTATAGTTCAAAGTTCATGGGCGAGAGGCTTATTGTTCACCGCGTGCATCTTCGCAATATCGTGTGACGCTGTATAAATGAATCTATGGCTTTTTAACGACCTCGTAAAGGCTGTCCGTTCGGCGAAAATCATTTAGAAGTAGCACTTCGCGAGCAAAATGCATTCAGGAAATTTCGCGGGGCATGGTCAACTAGAAAACCGCTTTTCGTGCTCACGCACATCCACCATATTTTTGATGTCTTTTTTTTATGAACACTGGTATAGACTAGTAATGGTTTGCGGGTAGAGGATCTTGCTGCGAGCGCTTTGTGTCTTTTGTACTGCCGAAATCCCGGAACAGCAGTAACGGCGTGATCCACGGAGATCTCTAGCTTCTGACTCAGCGCGCCTAATTCTGATTCACGCTAAACTGATGGAGGGCAGTTTTATGGGCAATGGCTTTGAGCGCCGACAGGCTTTACGACTAGCGGCGTGTGGTTGGAATCGATGAGCAGGAAACAAAAATGATACGATCCATAACATGGCCGCGCGTGATAACATACTCGGCGATAATAAGCGTGTTGTGGCATTTTTCGAGGGTGCTTATGAGGCCCCGGCACGTGAACAACGCATATCTGGAAATGTTTTGTTGTACTGATGGTTTGTTTGCTTGAAAACTGCTGCTGCCTTGGAAAAGCACGCTTGCGCACAGAATGAAACGCAAACTTTGGAGAGAAACGTTGTCATTGTATTCTTTTTTTTGAAAGCTCGCTATAGCGTATGTCACGCAGGAATAGCTTTTTTCAGGAGTTGGCACGTAGTCTAGCCATACCGGTGAAGGTTTAAAAAAAAGTTGTGTCGTGATATAAGCGGGTGATCCGTACCTCATAATTCGGTTACTCATTTAGCGATATATATGGCTCTACATGTCGAAACAATGATACAGTTTGTACATCCCCGGCGGAAATGTTGTAGGCCCATGTGCTCAGATTTGGGTGCACGTTAAAGAACCCCAGGTGGTGGAAATTTCCGGAGCCCTCCACTACGGCGTCTCTCATAATCATATGGTGGTTTTGGGACGTTAAAACCAACAAATCAATCAATCAGTTTGTACATCCCCAGGATTTCGGGCTTTGTATATGTCACGCCATCTCTCGGCAGTGACTCCCTCACCCCTACACAACCGTAACAAAATTTTCAGCAAAAAAGTATATAATAAACTAAATATGCAATTAAAAACGACTCTTTGTTTTAGATACTAGTCAACCAGAAGAAAATTAGGCGTAAATCTAATAACGTGCCACAAAGCGCACTTTCCCGGCCATCTGAAGATTTTAGCAAACAGCCTGTGAGGGTTCTTCAATTTCGGAACCATATCAGCGTCCTTCCACTTCTAATGCAAATCTCAAAAAAAGAGGTTTAGCAAACGGCTCCTGGTTTCGGAGAAGCACTCTTTCAATTGACATTCTACTCTATTGGGTAGCTAAAGCCTTGGAACTTCCTTGGTGGTTTTTGTCGGCCTTGTTTTTGTTGTTTCCAAAGCCAAGGTCTGCTCCTAAAATGCGTTCCTTGCTCCTAAATTTTTGCTTCTGCAGTGGCATCTGGTGGCAGAGAGAATGACGGAGAAGGAAAGACAGGTATGTCAAACAGTCGAGAATAACCGCGCCAATGTCCCCTCAACCGCGCCAATGTCCCCATTTCCTGAACATGGATCCTACGCAGCGAGAAGCTCAAGATTAATTAGGACTATCTGCGGTATATTGAACCCGTGCCTAAATCGCACTGCGGCGCCCTTGCAGTTGGCCTCCATCAAAATGCTTCAACCGCGACCTGAAAAGGAATCCACGTCTTCTAGGTCATCACTGCTAGACATGCCGAAACAAAGTTTATCAATCTACCAATTTGTAGCACCGACGTTCTTAAGACGAAAGCCTTAAAATATCTCGTCTAACGCCAAATTTGACCGCGGGAAGCGTCAACACAATTCATGCGAGAAATTCTCACGTGATAACATCACCATATTGTGTCATCGTGGCATCGCACATCGTCATAATGCGTGACGTCACTGTGAACTCAATGTGTCGCCACATAACGGGACGTGATGTTATGATGTCATTAATTGACAACGTCACGTCGCAGCGTGAAAGGTTGTCCGATCATGGAGGCAGGCGAAAATCAGGAAACATTCAGAAAACCTGCAATGCCTCCAATCTTGGGGGCAGCGCCAGACCACGGTTTTTTTTAACATTGAAATACTTAAATTCGAAAGGTTGGTGCCATTTTGGTGGCACCTGCTACTACTTCTCACTTAGCAGACAAAATACGTTGTATCAAAAATAATAAGGATACCTAGGTGGGAGCCCATCCCAGCAATCTTCCGGAAATCAATAAAGTCTACATCTCTCTCTCTCACACACAAAATGCGATACAGTAGAACATATGACGTGAAACTAGTCAGCCGGGGAATTTCTTTCTCGTTATTTACCTGTCGGTGTTACGATCGTCAGGTCCCAGTGGTTACTGCCATCGTTGCTAAGTTCGCGGCTCGTCTTCAGCTTTAATCTTTGCTAACTTGAAGAATAAGAAGTAAGCTTCACCTACTATACGCCATCCCCGGATACCCAAGTTATGACCTTCCGTCAACGTGTAGTTGTTAGCCAGCCGTTGGGCGCTAGCGACTCAGCTGACAACTATACCCGCGCGTAGGCGTCTCGCAGTCTATGCACGTCTTGTCACAGATACCAGCATCTCCGCTTTTATTTCATAAGCTGTGCAATGCTGTGGCATAATCTTCCGGGGTGACGTTGTCTTCACTGGAGCGTTATCTGCTTCTTGTTCGGGTACGCGCTGAAAGCGCGATTCAGTTGCTCCCTTCGCCTATATCTATGCTCTCAATGCATGCGATAGCATTAGGAGGTTGTTTTCCAAAATTTCCGCATCGTCTTGCTCTTTTGTTATCCCTCTGTCTGCGTGGCCTGTGAAAAATCTCTCATCGGCGTTTATTGACGCTCAGTGCGATACCGTTCCAACAGGGTTGGTAGGTTGGTATACTGTCATTATCCTGGTGCAACCCACCACGAGGGATCAGCCATAAAACGAGTGGTGCCTCGTTACACGAACGAATTCGTTTGTAATCTCCAAACATTCTTGGTAATCTCAAACATGGCATGCCGTTTGACTATGCGTCCAAGCCCGGCTCCACTACTCGTCTTCTTCGTCTCTATGTCGGCGCAACGCACAAGTTCCAACGTAGCTTGCAGCGCGCTCGCTGTCACGAAAGGAGAGAGAAAAGGCTTCA
The DNA here is from genome assembly GCF_043290135.1 of Rhipicephalus microplus. Classification (NCBI taxonomy): domain Eukaryota; kingdom Metazoa; phylum Arthropoda; class Arachnida; order Ixodida; family Ixodidae; genus Rhipicephalus; species Rhipicephalus microplus. The sequence goes on along the minus strand of NC_134708.1, from coordinate 25,714,828 downwards.
AGCGTTCGACAAATGCCTGTGGCTCCACTAGAGCTGCACGCATTGTAAAAACTTTCACGGCATGTAACCCGCGACACATCACATAGTGAGGCTATTTCATTATAACTCAGATAAGTGTTGAACAGCCCCTTTAAGCTTGCAGCAAAGGCTGTGAAAACTGCCTAGCCACAAAAGTCTCTGGCCCCATCTGCGCAATCCCACAGCGCAGCTGTTCTGTAGCTTTACCTTCTGAATATTTTAATACCAAGGCGCGTTAAGTAGATTTGCTATTGTCTAGGACGCATAAATATCTTACTTTGCTTTTTCCTTGAAACGATGATCCGTTCTCCGCGTCAACAAGCTATACCGTTCTTCTGTGTGAGTGAACCCAGACCCCGTGATTATTGCATTATGTACTGCCCTTGTGGCGATGCCGTTTCCGCAGGCGAGTCCAGCGGCTACTCCAGAGCGGAGATGATGAAACTCTACGACGCCGATGGAAATGTGCCTCTACACTCGGCCGTCCATGCCGGAGACATAAAAGTGCGTATGCAATGCTCAGGACATAAGGAGTGTGCTTATTGACTAATATATAATATTTATTGCTTTTATTTACCGAATTAGTTAACCTATATTGCACAAGGGAGATACTGCTTTAGGAGAGAGAGAAATATTTCATAGATGAACTAGAGATGTTTGTCTGTCTTTTAGTTGGGCATACCACTCCTGGCGCTGGGTGATGATTATTATTCATACAGTGACAAACGCATCACGCATAGAGCCACACATGTACACTACACTGTTTACAAAGTTTCACTCAAGCTTGTGGCCCGCGAAAATGTCAGCAGCGATATTGTGACGTGTAACGTAAAGGAGCTGCTTTGCCATGGGCCCAGATTATGCGTCAACTCCAAGGAGTTGAAATATTATTGAATCGAAACATGCAGGGAAAGACATAAAAGTGTTTTTAACACACACACAACCGACGAAGTGCACACATTGACTACTAACATGGCAGGTTCGTGTTGTTGCTTTCTGTATTATTGCTGAAGCTCTTAGTGGAAAGAAAAGGGTGCTAAAAATGAGCAGCACAACCGAAAAAGAAGGAAACGTAAAACATTGCTACCTTAAAGTCTTTCCTTGTTTTTTTTATTGTTTTTGTTGTCAGTCTCCAAACGAAAGATTCTGTAGAACACAAGAAAGGTGCAGTCTCAGGGGTTCGTATCGGTTTGCATGGAAGCTGACCAATTTTTTTTTATCGAGAATTCCTCTTTCTTTCTTCTTTGCCACATCGGCGAAATTCGAGTAACTCTCTGGTGTTTAAAAGACAAAACCTACCCACACTGCAGACCACTTGATAAACTCACGAAACTATTCACTGGCAACTGTTGCCTGCCATTCGCCAAGGATCACCAGTGGTAGTATGTCTCGAGTGAGTATTAGTTGCTGAGGGAGGATGCTAGTACTGCTTCTTCGTTATAGTTTCTGCGCACTGAGAGACTCACAGACCACCACATTTTTGCCCCTACTTGTCATATACATCATCACTGCGAAAGCTTTTCCTTTTCATTCGTAGATGAATACATTTAAATTGTGTGCATTTCACACACAACGGGCACACTAAATTTGCGATAAATATAACCGGTAAAACAAACCGAGGAGGCAAGCGCAGTAGAGCCAGCAGTATAGTAGCGCTATTATTGAACTTTAACGTGAGTGCGTCCGCTTGAATTTGATCGCAGGCGGTTCAGCTATGCCTGGAGAGTGGCGCACTGATCAGCACCCAGCAGCACGACCTGTCGACGCCCGTGCACCTGGCATGCGCCCAGGGTGCCATGGACATCGTGCGGCTCATGTTCTCGCGACAGCCCGACCAGCGGGTGCACTGCCTCACCTGTAGCGACGCCCAACAGATGACGCCACTGCACTGCGCAGCCATGTTCGATCACGTCGAACTGGTCGAATACCTCGTCTCCGAGGTACGATCAGAGTCTCTTCTTTTCTCGACAGCAGTTCATTTTAAACACGAAGTGCATATATCTCTTGTTGTCGGCCAACTTCGACAGACGTTGAACGAAAACGCAGCACCGTCATCCGGGCCCTCAAACGAGATCATCCCAGCACTTGGACGAGAATAAAGTGAGACTTCCGGGAAATCAGTGAAAAAGAGCTTTCCGGTGCGAGTTTCGTTGCATCATCGAGAGATGACGTCATGCTGCGTAGAGCATAAGAGTTACTGTATAAGGGGTATTCTGTGTAGAAGCTCGGAGTTGCGTGGCTTCAGTGCCACGAACGGTAGGCAGCGGCAAAGATTTATCGCATACGGTAACTATAAACAATGACATCCATATGAATCAGTGCATAGTATGGTGAGGTTTATGGATCTAGTATACGATTTCTAATCATTCTGCTTGTTGGTCAACATGTCAAACAATCAAAAGATACTTTTCACCATGGCCGCGTTGGCTATCATGTTTCGTTTTGATGAAGTAAACTGAATTGATTTTAGTTGAATCCTCAAATCTACATTAGGTTATGCGATGGCTAGCATTTTTTTATGTTTAGACAGTAAGTGCGCCGCAAGAGCTTATTCATGAAGAACTTTTCAGTGATTGGGAATGATCGCCGCTATTCACTCCTGTCGCGACCTCATGCTACTGTATGGGAAATACGTGACCTCCTAGATCTGCGATTGCCAAATCCCAGAGGACATTCTTTTACACAACTTAAGCACGTTGCTTTCCCAGGGAGTCATCTTGGTGCCAAGTACAAGAAAGTAAGAATTGTGTATTCCCCGCCGCAAAGTTAACAGTACGGACGAAAAGAACGTAAAAAAACCAAGAACACCCAGGGCCAGTGCTGATCCACTAGTCGTGTGCGTGCGCGTTTTCTCATTTGCTCACCTTTCACACCGTTCAACTTTACAGCTGTCGCTTCTGCTTGCCCAAACAAAAGACTCTCATGGCCAATCGTGGACCGACAGATCTCGGAGGCCAAAGTCCTATACGTGACCTCCGAGACGTGTTGAAGACAGACCTCGGAGCACCGAGTTCATAACAGTTACGCACGTACTTCGCGCAGGGCGCCAGTATGAACGCCACCGACAAGGAAGGCCGCACAGTGATTCTGCTGGCGGCTGCGCGCGGCGCCTGGAAGACGGTGACGGCGCTGCTGAGGCTCGACGCCGATCTCAGCGTCAAGGACAACCTACGCCGTAACCTGCTGCACCACATCGTGCTCAGCGGAGGACTCCTGGACGACTTCCATGGGGAGATCAATGAGGTACGGAGACCGATGAGGTGCTTGCGTTATATTTCAAGTATATGGATGAAACCTATGGGGTGGGCACAGATATCACTGTAGAGACACCGCCGTCCACGTTAACTACAGTCTTTGAAGTCAACCAATACGGTCATAAGAGGTTCCGTTACTCGGGATATTTTTATTGAAGTTTCTGTGAGACCAAGAAACAAAATGAAAAAAGCAGATTGCATATTGGTAAATAAAAGACTACAACACCTTCTTGGGCAATAATGCATTATTTCAATGAAAATACAGACACGGAAAATATAAAAGAGACGAAAGAGAACAGACGCCTACTTTCCAATGCCATATCTGATATTAACAGAATATGCGAGATCCGTTCAATAATTGTAACTTGAGTTATGAAAAGTTTTGTCGGCTATGACATCGCCCACCCTTGCAGACGCATTTGCTCACACTTGGGGCACTGACCCACAGGAATATCTGCTCACGTGAACGAACACGGACTATACTACCGCCCACTTGTGTGAACCTGTCTTCATCAACCACAGCTCACGTTCATGCATGTGTTAAATCACTCATCGTCAGTCACTCGTGCTCTTCACTAACGTATTTCGCCTTCCATCTCGTCCCTGACTCAAATTCAGCGGTAGCTTATCAGACTGTGTCCCCTTGCTAAGGTCGAGGTTACGGGTTTGAATCTCGGTCAACTTGATCGTACTTAGACGGCGGTGAAATACAAATACCTCCATGTGCGTAGATTTCAGTGCACATTAGAGAACTGCAAGTGGTCACAAGTATTCCAGTCCTCCACAGCAGTAAGTCTTATAATCATATGGAAGTCTTGGGGCGTTAAGGCCTTAGTCTTGGGATCGAATCCCGTCCATGGCAGCCACACATTCTATGGCAGATATGAATCGTAGAAGCCCGTTCACTTAGATTTGGGTGTATGTTAAATAATACCAGGTCATCAAAATTTCCACAATCCTCGGCGTCTATCATAATCATGTCGTGACATTGGGACGTTCAACATCACTACTTCTTATTGCATGGTATGTAAAACAAAGAAATTACCATTATTATTATTAAAATCGCTCGCCTCTTGAAAATAAGTTTAGGTGAACCTACCCGGTATCCTTCTCATACACAGCATCCCGTTACACGAGAAATCACCGCGATGAGAACCACACGCTTTCATATGCCTCGTCCAACAAACTAATTATTTGTAATCGACACTCTCTGCTTATACCTTGTGCGCTGAGGACGCGAACGCTTCTTGGAAACGAGATTCCCAATGCCACATAATCCAATCACGCCTTAACGACGTTTTGTTGTCAAGGATTGAAGGAGAAAGTGGAAGTGAATATTTGATATATGTGTGCATACGTGCAAGCTCATTCCCTACAATCAGCCGTTCTGTCCAGCAGCATCGGCAGCAAAAGACGTGACCGACAATACAAGGAGCTGACAATCCCAGGCCATGTTTGTCCCGTCTCTTTCTTTGGGAATTGCGACAGACAGCCGTTCCTAATCCCGCGACAATTGATCGGCACGCTTCCAACAAAGGGTTTCTCGTTGGATATTTACAAATGGAAAGAGGACTTTGCCCTTGATGTAAGCGAAACCCAGCGAGTTGATTGTTTCGCGTTACAAACGTCCCCACACGGAGGACTGTCCGTATAGCAGCGAGCGATTCACTCCGATGACCCTTGATCAGAAAGGCTTCGTCTCCATCGTGTTCAGAGGGCACAGGAGCAAGCGTACGCTGCAATCATGGTGCCACGTGTAGTCTCTATAAAGCCTCGGCACTTCGTAGAAAGAAACATCGAAGCCATTCCGGGTAGAAAACACTGACCAGGACACCAGGCGAAAATAACTAGATACTACAAGCTGTGCGGTTCGCCGACACAGTTGCTAGTTTAACGTCAGTCCTAGAGAGTTAAAGCGGAAAACATTGAGGAAAGCCCTAGCTTTGAGGTCAATACTGCAGCTTCTTGAATGTGAAAAACAGCGCATGACACCGTATCGCGTAGAAGGCATTCATCGGAGGGGACATGGGGGACTAATACAATCGACTGAGGGGATCGATAAAACGAAGATTGTTTTCACTTTCGCGTCGTTTAAGACAAATACATGGGATGAGCAATCATGAGGCTTAATCTATATTTTCTCCACTCCCGGGCAGATCAGCTAACCGAAATACTGTGATATAGTTATTTTAACTGCCGTTATAACCCTGCCTTTCTTATATTTTTTCTCCTTCAAAATAAGATATTAATGAGGTTTTCTTCTCGAGTAGCACTCAGGTTGTGGTTGAAAATCTTTTTCCCACATGTTCGTTTTCAGCGGCTGAAAGATTTCGGCGACCTCCTCAACGAGCGAGACATCCAGGGCTGCACAGCGATGCACTACGCTTCGCGAAATGGCCAGCTGAAAACCATCGAGAGTCTCCTGCACTTTGGCGCCATTGTCAACCTCAAGAACAACGAAAATCAGTCGCCGCTACATTTTGCTGCAAGGTGAGTGAGCTGGGGTCACTGCCACGAAAAAGAGCTGATTTTTTTTTGCACTTTTTGTTTCCTTTGGACGGTTCTACCACGGTTTCATAAAAGCGATGACAAGCGCTACAGAGTAATGTAGTTTCAACAACTCAAATCAAAATTTTGTTCAACCAGATCCACTCGGATTCGGAATCATAGCTCAGTCACCCTCTGCGTGAACCTGGGCGAATTGACCGGTCAATCCTTTAGATTCTACTTATGTGTACTCTTACGTACCTGCCATGTGGTTGAGTTAACTTAGCACAGCTCGGCAACACGCATCTAAACGAAATGCTGCAGAGCGCCAAAAAACAAGTTGACGTGTACTGGCTTTCCCAAGAAAGAGCAATTATTATTATCTGTCGGACGCATAATTTCAAGCTTAACCATATGAAACATATTGTCCTCTATGAGCGTATAACACAAGCAGGGCTTACGTCATCTTTAGTGACTCGGTTACGTTTTTTTTTTGCATTTCTTAAATTGTGAAAACCAGTGTGTATATAGTATAGGGAGAGGGAGAAATAAGCGTCATCGAAATGCTTGCCCGCGCGTGCACACAAATTGTGTTATTCAACACTATGTGTGATTCTAAAACCAACTGCCTCATGTACCACGGCATGTACCCATTGTATCATTCCAACTAACGTGCAATCTGCCATTTTAGTCCTAAACGCAAACGGGCGCGTCAATCCATCTTTCCGCTCTGTGCAATAGGTACGGACGTTACAACACGGTGCGCCACCTGCTGGAAAGCAAGAAGGGCCACCTTATCATCAATGAGATGGACGGCGAAGGCAAGACGCCGTTGCATATCGCTTCACAGAACGGACACACCAGGGTGGTCCACCTGCTACTGGTCAAGGGCGCACTGCTTCACAGGTTTGTCGCTAGTACTACGGATGATTCTTTGTAGAGTTTTGACCGTACCTTTTTTTTGGTATCATCGAGGCTTATCAACATAATCATCATCCTAATCTCCATTGTCTTCAGCACCTTTAGGCAGCACCTTAAAAGCTACTACCCTAACGGACAAAGAAAGTGAAGGTAATAAATTAAGGTTAATTATGGCTATAACTGCTGAGGTAGTCATATGCAAAGCGCGGTATTAGAGTAAAACAGTAATGAAAAAAGAATATAGCAGGGATCTCCAAAGCTTTTCTTTGAAACCTGATAAAGGCCGGTCCCCGGCTGAAACGTAGGAAAAATAAAAAGTTTTCGTTTTGCCCGTCCTCCACTTTTTGGTATATATATATATATATATATATATATATATATATATATATATATATATATATATATATATATATATATATATATATATATATATATATATATATATATATATATATATACATATATATAGGGAGGTTGCAAGATGATTTCATTTATTTCGTTATATTCGGGTTGGTTAAATTAAGACTTGAATATATAAAAAAGTGACACGTGATCCAAAAGACTGCGAAGCACAATTCACAAAAAAAAATGTGTAATTATATGAAATGTCAGCCTACTCACTTGCAGCTGTCATGCACACGGGATATGGATGGGATGCTCACGCAGCTATTGCCTAGTCTTAGGTTGTAGGTCAGCAATTCTTTCATTTCACCTGGTCTATCTCCAACAGGTAAAAATGTAACAAATTTATTTTGTTTAATTATTGCCGTAATTTTCATGTTTATATACGTCTTAAAATGTTTCTCGTTACAAAAAAAAAGAAGTAATTAGGAGGCAGTAAAAAAAACTGGCTTTCCGTTGTCTATGATTATTTTCAGACACATTTCTTGAAACACACGGTTTAAAGTAGCGCATAAAAAACATACACAATGATACGACCAAGTGAAGCTGTCATCGACAGGATCAATGTTCGATTTTGAGGCGTTGAGATTCGGACGATAGCCGATAACGCATTTCTAAAAGCATTGCGCCAGTGGCGATATGCAGAACATCCCCACCTCTTACATTTCTTCATAGGCGTATCAGCCGGGGGAGGTGGGGGCAAGGTGGGTGCCTTCCCCCCCCCCCCCCCCCACTGAGAAAAGTTGGGGGGGGGGGGCTGAGTTCCTTCACTTTTGACAGTGGTGACTGTCAGCTGCACGCTGCGGCAGCTCACAACTAAGGCGAAGTTTCCTTCACCAAAGTAATCACTCAAATACATTGTTACGAGAAAATGAAATTGTTACCAGTGAATGTTTTAATATAGTAACATTTTTCCTAATTTTCTGCTGTGAAGATTGTCGTTTAATGTTCCTTGTAGTGCGGGCCGCCTATGCGACTCTTTCGCGCCTTCTACTGTAGCATTGCAAAGCGGGTTACAGTATGAGGCGCAAAAGGGTCGTGTACTTGCTTTGTTACGGATAGGAACGAGCAATCGTTTTATGGACCAGTAAGAGCATTTGCTGCGTCAGGAAAATTGTTTTCTTTCATCAAAAATTAATAGCGTCATCGCTGCTTTATCAAAGCTGCTGTGAGCCGATGATTGCGACACATCTTTTTAAGTGCTTCAGTTCTGCCGTACTGCAAGCGCCCCAAAAAGGTTTGTGCTATAGTCTGACAAATCTGATCATCATTGCTTACTGTAACTGGGAGCGATGCAGCAGTTTGCAAAGTGGTGAAGAATAAAGAAGAGGACCCGAGTACAGTGGGAAGCTCGACTTCTAAGCTCACCCCGCAGCTTGACCCACTGCACCAAGGAGAATGTGAAAAAGTGTGTTTTTTGCACGATGAATGCCTAATTAGGAGTCGGGCTTATTAGTTTTCATTCAACTCTAATTGTCTTTTAAAGCTTGAAGTACAACTTCGAAAAGAAGCACACACACGCAGCGATGCTTAGTACTCTCTCTCTCTCTCTCTCAGCAAGGATGAGCTCACGGAGATTTACACGCACGCATACACTCTAAAAAGTTTTCTGGAGTAACTGCGCTGTTACCCTAAAAAGGGCTCTATGCTCCTTCAAAGGACAAAACAAAAGACAAAAAACTGCAAGGAGGGGCACTTCCCTCCTTGTGGAGTAAGGCACCCGTTTTTTCGGGTAACTGCAGGGATGTTCGTGCCGTGTGCAAACGACTTATCGGTGCCTGCACAAGCCTGTTTCATTTTAGACAATTCCGTAGTATGGTGTGGTGTAGTGATGAGTGTACGCGCTTGCTGACCTAATGGTCATGAGTTGATTTATGGATATGTCGGTTTTGTTGTCCGAAAACTCCCATATGGTTATGAGAGACACCGTAGTGGAAGGCTCCAGAAATTTCGACTACCAGGGGTTCGTTAACGCGCACCCAAATCTGAGCCCACGGGCCTAGGGCATTTTCCCATCTACCAAAAATGCAGCCACCGAAAAGCTCCATCGGAAAGCAGATACATATATATCTAATTAAACTTTGACGAAGGCAGGGCCTTCTGCCGAAACGTTAGTAAAACATTGCGTTTTGTACGTTTGTCGCCCCTTTTTTCGACGGCATTTTCTACCGAATTCATTGAACTTACTACTCGCATATATATATATATATATATATATATATATATATATATATATATATATATATATATATATATATATATATATATATATACGATGAATTGTTTGCCCCCCCCCCTTGCGAAAGAATTGGTATGCCACTGCATTTTTTAGTAGTATTGCTTCCAAAAGCAGCTAAGTTCTGTGAATGGCAAGAAAACACAATGTTTTTTTTTATTGAAATGGTAAAATAAGAGAGGTTGGTGTCATTATGGTGGCACCGGCTACTCCTTTTTTCTTAGTAGGCAAGATATGCCTTGCGATCAACAATAAGGGCACAAAATGCGAGTCTGTACAACATACGATGCGAAAGTACAATTAAAGAAACTTCACAGGTCAGTTCACATACAGTTAATAAGTTTATATGTTCCACACACAAGGTCAGTTCCCTTCACATGACAGTTCTATTCGCCTGATAGATACATATGCACGCAATTTCCACATACAATGTTTTTAATTTTGTCTGACTTGAGGATTGCTGTCGAAAAGCCTTTTTTTGCAAAGTATAAGCAGAAGTTTTGTTCCAGCACAACTGCAAGGTCCGTAGCAACAAAATATCGAAGATTTCATCACATATACACAACCGTCTCTCGAGTCGCTCGATACTGATCCTATTTGCATTAAGTGAGAGCTTACATTGTATTGGAACACCTCCAAGTATTTTGGGTGTTACTTCACAATTCTCATTCCTTGCCATTTCTCAACCATGCGCTGTCTTCGCTGATTTCCTAACGACGTACGGGATTCGATGTTCTTCTTTGCTTGTATTACGCAACGCAGCTGCAGTTAGAACGCATACTCTGATTAACAAGATTCGCGCGCGTTGAGCGTCGAGCCTATTCAAAATGCACTGAATCGCAGTTGTGGTAATGAATAGCCTTAAAGAAAGCTAGACCTGGCTGGGGAGGTTTCAAGTGGGCACGATCGTGGCACGCATACTGCATTGTGACATCACGTACGCTTTGGGAAGTAGTTATGCTGATATAACGTAAGGACTCACTGCAACGCGTGGTGCAACCATTCTGGCTGTGTCTAGACATGCGTGTTATATTTAAATTCAGAACTGCAGCATTGAATTCAAGGCTGCACAAGGTGTCTTGAACCCATGTCAGCCGTTTTCCATTCTTTATCGGCAATTTTATTACGGAATGTTTTCGAGCGACACTTCTGAAAAATGGTACAGTAATGTTAACCCAAAAAAATAATGCAAATGCAACGAGCACGTGGTATTTTCTAACAACGCAATTGTTCTTGGTTGAGCCTTCATGTCGTGAATACGTGTTAGCGCTTGCGGACATTATAAACGGGTACGGACCACAGACGATGGATCCCAGTACTCAAAATGGCGCACCAAGACTGAGCGCGACATCACGCCAACGTACGGGTATGAGACTGACGCGCTGCCTGTTGCATATTTCTATTATCTACTCGCTAAAGTACTATGACACTCCTCATCTTGTGTGTGTGAGGGTGTTTTTTTTCTCTTTCATTAGTTTTTTACACATTTTCTCACTTTCCGTCCTTCCTTACTTTTCTATTTCCTTTACCGCTTCCCCAGCGCATGGTATCAAACCGAAACATTCTCCGGAAACCTGCTTGCCTTTCAGTCATGCGAGTCCCTTCCTCTGACTTTCTTTTCTCTTTCTTTACTCTTAATGTGTTCACATTTTCTTTGATTTCTGTTTCTTTCCTCTCTTGAATCAAAGAAAAATATCTCATATTTTGATCGGTTCCTTTAAAACTAATGGTTCTTGGGTAACGTGGGTGTACGAAACAAGTTCGAGGATCTTCTTTTACTGTACTCGACATATGGAAATGGAGTAGCTGTAGTGCTGTATGCTTGAATCTCTACGCAGAAACCAAATAGTACCAGAACAGAACCAAACCGACAGTCATAGAAGGCGTGATGATGTGTGCAATATTCAGGCACATTAGGCCTCACTTCTTTTATCACGTGTTCTAAGTTAAAGCATCGTCTCTAATACAATGAGCAACATAGATATGTGGCGTAGGAAGATAGCTGAAGGCCAGGCCACGCTAACATTCTTTTCATGGGCGCCAAAACGCACATAGCTCAGGAATTTCAGGCTTGCATTCCTATTGCGAGTGCTGAACCACTAGGTCTGTCTTTAATATGCTGTATGATATTATAACCTGATTCGTAGTGGTGGTAAAGTGTTTAGGGTGTGAAAGGCGAAGGCATTGCCCAAGGGAAAGAAATTAGCAAGACAGGAAACAGCGTCTTGAGTTGCGTCCCTACCTTTTCCACAGTATGACCCAACTAGCCCTACGACATATTTTATTAAGTGATTACGACGCTCGGCAGTTGAACCGAAGGTCGCAGGGTCAATTCGGTCCAATGGGGTCAATTCGAGGTAGGCGAAGTTCGAGAAGCCCATGTGCTGCGTCATGTCGGTGCACGTCAAAGAAACCTAGATGGTCAAAATTTTTTTAACCCCTCACTACGACGTCTCTGATAATGTATTCGCATTTCTGGCACGTAAAACCTCACGTATTACTAATTCAGTATAGTTTACTGGCTAAACAAAAGCCCAAACAAAAGCCCAAACCTCTCTGTTGTCAAGATACGCCCAATTAAGCAGACTTCGAAGCGACACTTCTGAGGATATATATATATAATCAGGAAGCATTCACTTTAGTCTATAGACAAAACAGTCATCTCAACTAGCGATAGCGATGATGCCCTAGGCCCTTGTCTAGAATTCTGTTATGGCAGCCTCGCAGCCAGTGCTCACTGGGACGTAACTGTGACGTAGCAAAACATTCCGTTTTTCTGAAGGCACCTCCGACATTCGATGGCTGGCGTTGACCTTACGTGTGGCTGCTCTAAACGCGGGTGCAAACATAAAGCAATTTCCTCCACATACGGATATGAATAGCGAGGAATTATCTTCCAAAGCCGCGTATAAACCGTGAAAGGGTCAATAAGCTTATCGGGCAAAAAAATGTCCGTTGCTAGGCAACCTGTCCTTCACACAGCGTCTGCTTCTAAACATAGAAAGCTCATTGTGTGGGCTACATACCGTTCCGTCCCTCCTTTCTCTCTCCCTCTCCCAGCGAAAACAAACGGAGAACAAACCTTCTCACCCATTAGCAATGCACTCTGTAGTCTCAGCCTGAAATTATTAGCTTTCCGCGAAAACATGCTGGGGAGGAGGAGGAGGAGGAGGAGGGTTGAAAGAGGAAGGACAGGGAGGTTAGCCATTTCTCAGACCGGCTGGCTACCCTGTATTGGGGAAGGGGGTAAGGGCGATAAAAGATGAGAAAAACGAGACGTTGAAGGGAAAAAAAAGGAGAGAGAAGGTCATCAGACGATCCGCGACGCTGCTTACACTCTGTCTTTAAGACCACTTGCCCGCAGAAAGCGCAACAACGCTCTCAATGCCTTGCGTGCACAGGACGGTCTCGGCCAGTGTCCTAATACCCTTTCTTCCGACAATTGGCGATTGTCTAGTCTATCTAAAACTTTCGACAGTTCTTTTCTTGGCACACTGAAGCGAGGACACTCGCAGAGAAGATGGGAGAAAATCTCTGCGCAGCCACAGTTGTCACATGTCAGCCTGCTGGCCATTCCGATTGAAAACGAATAAGCATTCGTAAAAATATGCTCTTATTTATCGTGTCGCCTATAGGGGGACATCATTTAATTCACCAAAGACACTGGTTCTCGGTTCACTGCTAGTACTACTCTATGTATCAGGTCGTGGAATAAGCAGAATGAACGCTATATGTTTACAACTGTTGGCTCTCAAGTTCATATTGCAGTTCTATGTGGCAGGTGCAATGTGAGAATGTGGAAACAATGTACCTTGCAGAGACAAAGTCTATAGATGGATATGGTACTATTACTATTACTCTTAATGAATTTATTATTATTATTATTATTATTATTATTATTATTATTTTATTGTTGTTGTTGTTGTTGTTGTTGTTGTTGTTGTTGTTGTTGTTGTTGTTGTTGTTGTTGTTGTTGTTGTTGTTGTTGTTGTTGTTGTTGTTGTTGTTGTTGTTGTTGTTGTTGTTGTTGTTGTTGTTGTTGTTGTTGTTAACACAGTGAATTTAGTTCACCCAACCAAAAGCTGCAGCATACACACGATGTCAGGGTGGTGTTCTGCATACTTTAACGGTGGTTTATTGGGTGTAAACGCCGCTCCGCGGTGGTCTAGTGGCTAGGGTACTCGGCTACTGACCCGCAGATCGCGGGATCGTATCCCGGCTGTGGTGGCTGCATTTCTCGATGGAGGCGAAAATTTTGTAGGCCTGTGTGCTCAGATATGGGCGCACGTAAAGAACACCAGGTGGCCGAAATTTCCGGAGCCCTCCACTACGGCATCTCGCATATTCGTATGGTGGTTTTGGGAGGTTACACTACACATATCAATAATCAATTATTGGTTGTAAACACAAAGGCTGTCTGACGTCTCACTGTAAACGTCCATAATATTAAGAAGAGACCAAGCAATAAGAGGAACACAGTTCCGGCACCCGCTTGCTTCTACTTTGATACAAGGGGCAACAATAGAAACTAATTATTTATTCCAACATGATGCAGCTCGAAAAACCAGCAGCGTAGCCAAAAATTTTGATTGAGGTGGCAAGGGGATGGTTGTTTGAGACATACTATGTCTGTTGATGCAGAAGTTTTTTTGTGTGTTTATATCTTCACATAGCCTTTCAAAATTGAATATTTAAAAAAAAATTGGGCGTAAGGGTGGCCACTCACTGACTAAGCCAGTGGCACGAATAAAATGCCGACTGAGTTAACCAAGCCAAAAATGTGAAGCTCACAGATAATATTGTCACGATGTGTTGTCTAGTTTGAACAGCTGTTGTTGATATGTATCGCGTTTGTTTTCTTTCTTTTCAACATATTTCAGGGACCACAAAGGCAGGACTCCGCTTCACTACGCAGTCACCAATGGCTTCACACACACCATGGAGCAGCTACTGGCAGTGCACTCCCACTTGCTGGATCAGAGCGATCGGGATGGGGTGAGTGTTGTCATGTTGTCGACGCGTGATTGCTGTTGCCTATGCATGTACATATTGCCACGTTGCGCAGCAACACCACTCACCATCTTCTCTGCAATAACTTCTTAATTGTTGACAACCTATATGGATTCAATTTGAATATGTTTCTGCAAAAGTATTATCGAATAAACTTTTTACCACTTTTATTGACTATGAAAATTTAGTTAACACTAACACGACGAGGTTTGCTGCTAACAATAACGTTATGTTAAGGTAATACTAACCAGGATAAATCGTCGTCACACTTTTGTGTCATCTCGTTATAGAATGCCTTGACGACAGACTCTTTTCAGAACAGTCAGTGCTTGAAAGGCGACATGATCTGTCTTCGTACAAGAAGTCAGGGAAGGCCTTATTGAACTTCTTGCGTGGTAGTGACCTATTGAATAGGCTTTAACACCCAAGCTCACTTTGTTTTCCTTTTTGACGCGTTTATTTCGCTCTCAGTTTTCTTTCCCATCTTTCTTCTCCATTATCATTTCCTTTAGTGCACGGTAGCAAACTTGACACTTGAATTTCTGGTTAACCTCCCTGCCTTTCCCTCATTTTATCCTCTCTCTCTCTTCATCAACTTCATTCGAAAAGTCATCGGAAAAGTACTCGTTAAACTTATGTTGTTCCTTTTTTTCTATTAGGTTACTAGAATTGTTTGACACTATATGCAATACACGCAGGCGAAGGTGCCAGCGCATATAGGCCGTAGGCGCAAAAGAAGCCATGACACACAGTGCGCTAAAGCTCCATTTTAAATCGAAGTTCTTAGGCGCCCGTTCCCACGTGGAGCAGCGTCGCCAGTGACATCAGTGGCGTAACCTTTAGACAGAACTAGGATGAAAGAGAGCGAACGCGTAGTCTGTCAATGTCACAAGCCTCTACCTAGTTTTCATCCTCCGCTACTCGCACTAGCCCCTAAGTCGGATCTCGTGTCGTGCGCAATCTGGGCTGGCAAGGGAACTGCAGCTGCCTTCGGTTTTCGTAACGGGGCTGTCGTAACGTTGTCGTAGCGCCTGCAATACACAGAGTGATGCGCGTACCACTCGAATGCTGACTCAAATGCTGACAGTTTCTTGGCAGCACGCAACGAATGTTACATTGCTGCAACTTCGGATAGGCAAAACTTCTAACACAGTCGGTGTGGCCGCACTCACAATTCACAGTTGGCAATACCGTAATCGTCCATGAATTTTCATTTTAACTTAAATTGTGTGCAACTACAGCGGCGTCCTTCGCATAACACACTTGAAGCATATAAGGTATTCAAGAAATAGAATAGCCTCCGCTGCACATCTTTTTTTCTCTCTCGATGGCTCAACTACGAGTTCTTTTGTTTGTTTGTTTTTATCTGTGCTTGGCTCGCGAAATGACATGACGCCAGAATGTGAGGCGGTTGTCTAATATACAGGCAATTCAATTACAGAATTATATAAAGAAGGCTGCATTGAATGTAGAACGAAAACATTCACCTAGCAGGTACTCTCTCTTGACGTCGTAGTGCCGCCTGGTGCCACAAACTAATGAGAAAAGAACTCGCATATTTGCTGCCCACTGCACCGACGAAACACCAGCGATAGCACATGGCATCGCGAACGGAACAGAAATTACGGCTCGCAAGTTTTCCTACAGGAGACCTGCGACGTACGCTACTGGGAAAACGAACGCAAAAAGCGACGACAAATGGCGTCAGACGACACCGAACGCGCCTACTAATCGCACATACAGCTTTCAAGCGAGGCGAGGCACGTTGCGGATGGCGCTGCGTTATGTTCACTCGTGCGAACATTAGAATTCATTTAGGCACCCCCGGTGCTGAAGTTGTCGGCGGTGGCGCACGCTGGCCTTGCCCGCGTTCAGCGCGACGCGGCTCGGACAAAGAAAACCGCAGAGCTCCACGAGGTGTTTGCAGCGCCAGTTTGTCAAAACTGTTTTGTACGTCCCTGCAAAACTGAATTAACGTCACGCGTGTTTAACGGTGACAGCTGGTGGCCAGTGGGATGACTAATGGGTGAAAAGCTTGCGTAATAATTTTTGACGTATGTCACAGTGCTAGAAGTGCGCGTACATTCCCACGGGCTCCCCGTAAGTGCCTAATAGAAAACTGTCTCTCTGGATAACAAAACTCACCTCAACAAGGTCCCATACACATATTCATTTTTTTCTCTGTAAATGTATTTATTCTCCCCCCCACCCCTTCTTTTGCCGGCCAGATGCCAGAAAAGTTTCTGCGACCGTGATCAGAGGACTGCAAGGTTCGTAATTTGCAGCCCACGTCAGGCTTATCTAGGAAATCCCCTTGACGACCTGCAGAACCGTGCCATACGATTTACTCATTTATCTTACTTGTACCAGGACAGTGTTTCATCATTGAAAGAAGAACAATGTTGGCCAGCTATTGCACTTCACCGTCGCATTGCCACCCTAGTTCTATCCCAGAAGTTCTATTACAGCTCACGTGGCCGTCCGGACTTTATCACCACAGCAGCCCGCATATCTCATCGCGCCGGTCATGCCTTACAAGTCACTCGTCCGCGCAGCCACACCAAGAGATTTTCTGCCTCCTTCTTTCCACGGTCATAATCTGTGTGGAACACGGCATTGCCGCCAGCACCTGTCCGACTTTATTCTTTAAAAGTGTAACTCATTACCAGTCTCGCAAATAACATATGTGGTTACCATTTTGTACAATTCCTCTACATCTACACCATACGTTACACTTCCTATGGGGTTTTGGAGGTAATAAAATGAAATAAAAAGTTCGCCTCGTTTTGCACTACCTCCGTGACCTACTCGCTCTTGACCGAGTGGCGATGTCGTCTGATGACATCATAATGTGACGTCATATGGACGCTACGATTGCGTAACGTGGTTAAGTAATAAAGCCGTGGTCTCCAATCAAGTGACTTTTACAATCATTCTTGCTGGTGCCGATGGTTTCCGGTTTAGTGAGGCATTTTAATGTTACCCTTTTTCATTATAGTCGCCATCGTCGTACTTTATTCAGAAAAAGGGAGAGAGAGAGTGAGAATATATTAGAAGACAAGGCGTTCAGCTTGAGCTAGTGTGCTCCAGTCTGTTAATCCGCACAGGGAATAAGGGAAGGGGGAAATAAATAGGGATGAAAGGTGATGATCGAGGTGGTGCGCCTATTACAGTACCATACATTTCAGTATCCAGTCAAGTGCTTTTGAGAAAATATGGAACAGCATGTGTAGCAGTTTTTTGACAAACTTTGCTCCCATATTCCTGACAAAATGCGAACTTTCACTATGTCGTGCTCGTCCGATGCCTGCCAGCGTTGAAGTTAGCATCTGCCTTTGTGTCACGTATAATGGGCAGTCACAAAATACATGGCTACAGAAGTATCTCAAGACATGTACATCCCTGGACGGCGGCCAGTCGGTATACGTTCGTAACATAGGTACATATATAAAAATGCAGAATTTACTGTACATGCCAAATTAACTATCTATTCATTGTATACGTATGCGTATTTTACGCTGCGACTGTTGTTCTGTTCTGTTCAGATTTATTTGCGTTATTGCGATTATTTGCCACGGCAACTATTGGACCACAAGAACGTTTATTGTTTGTTAAGTACCGCATAATCACCTCGAACATCAACGACAGCCTATATATCTACGATTCCAGTTCATGTAACTTCATTTCCGGTTCATACGACCAACCACTCGAATGACATAGACGAGGTCAGTGCAACTATAGTCTTAGTTCGTGTCTCTTTTTTTCTGGGGGGGGGGGGGGGGAGGGGGGGTAAGAAAGATAACACCAGCACCACTATGACCCACATGAGTTGATGGAAATAGGAAAGTTTCAGTTTCAGCACGGTCAAGAATCAAGACCACAGATTTTTATTATATTTTACAATATATTGGGCAGTGAGTGCTTGAGCAATTTCATCTCATGCGTTACTCTCTGAATAGCCTTTATTCCTGGATGTATTGAACAGGCCATTTGAACGCCCAGATATAAGAAACTTTTATTTTCAGCACAGTTGCGCCAAAGAGCATAGGGGCACTTTCCTTAACGAATAAATCACTGGATGGTAGATAATCTATAAGATAAAAAATATGCAGTGCTGTGAGCTGCATTTTCAGAGAACATGTGAAACATTTCGATGAGAATTTTAGACAATATTGCGGGGATTGTTAAACTTTCGTTTCCAATGCACACTAGGGAGAAATACGCAGGAAAGGTTATTACAACACAAAGAATAAATATGATTTCATCCCCAAACTTCCCTGCGTTTAATTAAATCAACCTTTGAGTCACCTTGGGCGCTGAAAGTTGCTTTACGAGATCAGAGCAATTCAATTTCTCGCGTTAAGCAGACCGAAGTTTTAATTAGGAAGAAGTGTAGTGCGTGTTGAGGGTCTGAAACAACGTAAAAAGTAAGCGTTGCCACAAGCACTCTCTGTTTTGGAATGAGGGCGTCACTTTGAATTCTCCAAGGAGTGCCGAACATCACTTGTAAATGCTGACAGTTTCGTTGTATTCCTTCGGCACGCTTCGGGTATGCGGTCGTTGTACACTTAGCGCTGCTGAAACCCTTTGGTTTCTTGTCCCTAAAATATAGCTGTGTAGGGAGCACAGCAGAAGTGAGACATTCTGTGCACAAAAGAAGACCAGACATCGTAACAATATGTAATGCTTTAAGGCTAAAGTTCTGAATGCCTCATCAAAGGCGAAAGTGAACCAATGGCGTTGGCATCCCGCGTCGGCGGCATCAACAAAATATATGCGAAAAACTGTCATCACACAATTATATATTGAAAATTTTGTCATCATAACGGCACATGATGACTGCAACACGTAAGATTGTTGCGTGATACAAGGTGCGTCGATCACGAATGCTGTGCAAAACCAGGTGACCGGCAGAAAGTTTTCGGAAAGTAGGAAGCGAGAATCAACGCATCCATTGCGATGAAGAGAGAGATGGATGAAATGAAAACACTGGGAGCTTAACCTAGTAAATGTAACCGGTTTCTACCCTGCGTAGGGGTGGGGAAAAGGGGATTCTACAAAATACAGACAGAGATAGATAGAAAATGCTAAAATATACACATACACACACATGAACCCACATGCAGGACGTGCAGATCAAAGTCGTTCTGAAAGGCCACTTGAACGCAGTAAGCGCAGTAGCGCTTCCACAGCCTTCTTTGGAGAAGAAAATATTAGGATGGTTTCAGCATTCGAGTTCACTTCGGCGAATGCATAGAAAACCGTGTTTTTTTCTCCCACATCAGTTCTCGTTTTCTCTCGTTCAGAACACAGCCTTGCATCTGGCTGCCATGCACAACAAGGCAAACACAGCGTCCCTTCTGCTCAGCCTCAGCTGCAAGATTTCGCACAACGAGCAGGACTTCACGCCCATAGACTACGCGCTTCACTACAAGCACAGCGAGGTTGCCATGGTAATGGTAACGCATCCGTCCAGGTAGGTCAACTCGTTGCGTGGGTGAGAGTACTTTGCATCATAGTTGAAGGAAGGGAGAAACTGTCGAGATAGACTGATCTGTGGATTCGTTGTTTGAAGACGTGCAAAGCACAATTACCACAATAATGCGTAGGTTTATCCTAATAAAACTACGATAATGTATATGAGACACGCCGTAGTAGTAGGCTCCGGATATTTAGACTATCCGGTGTTTTTTAACACATGCTGACATCTCACAACACATGGTCCTTGAGCATTGTTCCTGGGGGAAATGCGATCCCCGATGCCAGGATTACACCCGCGATGGTCGAGTGAGCACAAAATCACACGTGAGACGGCAAAAAAACGTAGAACATTACACTGTCAGTGTCCTACAGCACTCCAGATGGTTCTGGCTTGCTCTGTAGTTATGTAAAATGCTGTAGAGTTCTCAAAAAAAAGACAATAAACTAGACTGTGTTAGTAACACTACTTTGAAAACTGACTCTTTTGTACAATTTAGATGGCTGCTTATAGCAGCAGAGCATGACAGTTGTCTTGCACTAGACTTGAAAAACATTTTAGCTTATGTCAACTTCAATTTCACCGATCAGAAGAAAAAAAAATACATTGTAGAAATGACTTCACAGCATTACGTACGCAATAACATGAATAAACTTGTTTTGCATTTGAGCAACAAACATTTCGACATTGCAATCTTTGGAAGAAAACCTTTGATTTAAAGTCTCGAATATGTTGCGGAAACGACCAGCACCTAACGTATTAATTTTACAGAAGACTAGCTCAGAAATCAGTCATATTGTTTGAAGCGTAGTATGATAAAACATTTCGGCAACGTTAGGAGTCTTAGCCATTCTGTTAGGAGCTCAATTTAGCATAATGAGTCAATAAGCTGTGTATTATATGATCAACATATTTAGGTATTAGTCGGTCCACTGGAGTCAGTGCAACTTGATCGGTTATGACACTTCTTGGTGTCTTCTTTGTGCGATTGTATTCGCTTACCTCCACCCTTATCTAACTTTTTTTTCCTCCACACTTTTTTATCTTTTGTTATCATTTTTCTAACACAGGTTAGTAAACCATCTATGTTCAATCATCTGCAAACATCTCTCCCTTCTTTAATTACATTTATCTCTCTTTCTCTCTCAATGCAATATCTGCCATCCTATTTATGCCCCATTGCTTTTTCTTCCTTAGGAGTGAAGAAGTAATGAGCTGCCGAACAAAGCGGTACACGTGCCTAGTAGAAGGACTTACGGCAGTCATGCCAGAAGTTATGATGGTGAGCCGATTTTCTAATGCTTCTAACGACCCTACTAACTAACTTTTTACACCGAAAGCTGTTATGATATCAATTTTGGGTCACGCGCAGTTGCATGTTGTCCGCCGTCGCCACCGGCGGCGTCTGTAACCACATCGCGCGAAATTAGAAAAAAAAAAACCTTGCACCAATGACACAGTGAGGCTTGATTGAACCCGGGTCCGATGAGTGCACGCCCAATACTCTACCAACGAGTTACACCGGCGCTTGTAATTTGTTGTCAAACTTGCCTTAGGCATGCATGACCTAGCACCAATGACACAGTGGGGTTCGGACCATGGTCTGCACCCCACTGTTCAGTATTCTACCACTGAGTTACACCGGTGCTTGTGACTTCTTGTTAAAGTTGCCTTAGGCAGGCTTAGTGTCGGGAAAGCAATCGTGTCAATATGACTTATAAAGCATTTTAAAACAGCGAAAGAACAACCAGTCGTCGCACAATGCGATTAGCATAACGAGTGGGCCGTCCAATGCTCCAACCCATTACAAAAGCTTGTTCTTGTTTCTCTATTAACTATGGCGCATACCCACAACAGCCATAATTCCTCACCATCGTCAGCCACTGCATGGACAATTCGCACAAAATTTCTTGCGAGTGTTTAGCGGCTACCACGCTTCTCAGAAGAATGACGAAAAATAGCATGTCAAATGCTGGCCTACTACTGAAAAGTTTATTATTAATGCCCTAGTGGGTACCAAGCAAGTGTACTTGCAAAAGTTACCCAATCAGTGTTTTAAAAGGCCCTGAAAGGCCGCTCTTCTAGCTTTCGCTGTGACTGGGCTGCGCCTACCACGCAGGCCTGGCGTTTTTAGGGAGCCCTTGATTCAGACGTTAAAACAAACTTCAGTGGGCCAGTATTAGGCATTATTATGCCTAATACTGGCCCACTGAAGTATGTTTAGGCAGTATTAGTTTGTCAGGCTGATCGCCTTTAGCCCTTTGCCCCTGCAGTGAGCTCTGTATCCGGCTTACTGTAAATAAAGTACTACTACTACTACTACTACTACTACTAAGAAGCGAGGAAAACAGAGTCTGAGTGTAAGGTTCAAACTATTGCAAAATTTATCTATTTTACTTTGAATAGTCGTCTAACCAGCAGTTCAGGATGGCTTGTCTGTTCAGAAAATGCTGTTGTTTCAATCTTGTTCTCCTGTGCTTCCTCACAATTATCTGATCTGAGGTACTGACCCTAGAGGCATTTCAAATAATATAATAAGAGGGTTTTAGAGCGCTTGTGTTTGCATAAATTTATGTGTGCGTGAGTGTGTCCTTTTTTATGCTGCTTCATAAGAAACGAAGAGATACACGGTCTCTAAGGGACTACTAAAAACGTTTTGACGAAGTGGAGCCACCTTGAATATGCTTCTCTAACACGATTTTTTTTAAACTCTGCAGGCTGTCTTGGACCGGGGGATAACGAAATCCAAATACAGTCATGATTCCACATCTTATTATGCAAGTGCAAACATTTACCTTTTTTCACACCACTGCATTTGTTCTGTTTTTTAAGAAGTTTCACAACATAACCTGGCCTTTTCTTATAGGTAAAACATAGCTTTCAAGCCCTTCAGAACACTGAGGGAGTTGGGGATATCGTACCTGAAACTGATCAACCGCTGCCTGTGATGAACGTGAGTACAAGCCACGGCTCTCATCGAATGTTTTGTTTAATAATCTATTGCCTAATCACAATTTTTTTCAAACAGATTATGGTTAGATACGGGCGCGAAGAACTCTTATCTCACCCTCTCTGTGTCAAGTATTTAGAGACCAAATGGTAAGTATTCATCAAAAACATGGATGTATTTTAGGCATTGGAATTTCTAGCCGCTCCAGTACTCTCCAAGCCTTGCCACTAATATGTGTTAGCAGACCTTGTCTAAATGCAGAACAATTGCGTAATTAGTTATTGTTTGTTACAACCCCTCTAGGCCTTAAAAAATCTTTTAGCTGAATGTGTCCAGAATTAGTCGTTGCTCCAGAATTAGTCGTTGCAAGTTTTCGACCGACGGACCGAACGTAATTAATCCTCGCCCCCAACAAATGACAACAGCTCGCATCATTCCAACAATTGGCGAACGTGTGCTAATATGATGTGCTAGAAAAAAAGTTGGAGGCAACGCTAAAGTCTGACTAACGTGTCTGGTAGTAACACGCGCTCTTTGTATTTTATGTATTCTGGGGACCGGTATATTTCGTGAACGATGTTGGCTCAGTTGGTGTGGCATAACGAAAGAAAACAGCAAAACTTTTACGATGTGGGAAGAGTACACGGTAGCAATGAATGAAAGCTATCATGTTCGTTTCGTTCCTGTTCTCGGCCTACAAGCTTTGTTTTTTTTTCTATTAGTTTCGCTGTAGTCCATAGGTTAATGTTAAGTTTCGTCTGAATGCTGCAGTTGGTCTCGAAGGCTGGTAGAATGGCAAGAATAGCGACGTGGGCTTGTCGGCGCATTTTTAAAACGCAGTATCCGAGCACTGGGAAAAATTATGAAACAAGCAAGAGACACAATTTGATTTCATTTTATTTTTCTAAAATAGGGCACGTACCCACTCTGGGGATTGGCCAAGAAAGCGTAGCTTTTCTATGAGTGCTACAAGAATGCTTATGAATGAAGTTATATTAAAATATAAACAGAGCAAGAAAACCCATAGGGATAGAAAGAAAATAAGAAAAAAAAACAAAATGCAATCTTCTTGGACTTCATTATTACCAGAGAGCAGCGTTTAGTTCGCCCAACCATTCAGAATGTATGTGTTAAAAGACTTATTATTGTTACACAACAGTCTTCATTAGAGTGGAGAAAGGAAAATCGCCCATGTTTCCAGTGTCTCTTCCTTGGCTTCGTCTTCACCAGTGCTCAGATGTTGCTATTGCTATTTAGTAAGTAACATGTCGTGTAGATATGCTCCGTCAGGTGCTCGAACAATCCCAGCTGCTTGCTTGTATATATATATATATATATATATATATATATATATATATATATAGCTGTTTGGTTATGTAAACATATGCTTTAATATCCCATGTATATATCTCCTAAAACTTGAACCCGGGCCATCACTTCTGTTTTTTTTTAGGATGATTTTTCTAAATATTCCCCGAATCTATCGTCAGTTCATGGCCTGAATGGCTTGGAAGGGAAACTAAAGAGTCACTCGTTGCACGTGTCACTGAAAAGAAAACTTCTTTTTGCTCCAACTTGTTGACCGTACTCCCTCGCACCTCGCATGTGACTGCCTGTAGAGCGTGCTTCACGTTTAACAATCTCGTTATGCAACAAAGCCAACTTGCGCATGGTGACAATTTGTTATGCAGTGAAGAATGGTAGTTTTCCGTAGACTTCGTTAACGAGAGAGATACTTTTCAATGAAATGAATTATCATGTCGATTCTCTAGCCCTACATCACAATTATAACGCACTTAGTTATATCGCGCACCTAGTATGCTTTTCTGCCCGCACCATTTATTGAATTTTTCCTTCCTTTTCAGGAACTCGTACGGAATGTATTTTCACATGTTGAACCTCGCAGTGTACACCGTGTTTTTGTCTTTCTTAACGACGAATGCCGTTCAGCTCATGGCTGAGAAGACGGACAGAGAAAATTTCACGCAAGTCACGTCGGCGCAGCTCGCATCTGCTTTTGTATATCCATCTACAGTAAGTGCATTCTACCTATTGTTCTCCTCTAGATCTCATGTAAGGAGAACCAAATTTCTTAAAGCGCTTGAGCGTTTGTGACACCTGCTACCCTTGTTCTATGAATAAATAGCTTTTTTCATAATGTATTTAGCAGACATAAAAGCTGAGAATAGTTAAACGGACGGACATTAGCGCAAATGAAGTTGGTGTGATAAAATAGAAGGGTACACCCAATGGAAACGTATTATAACGGGAATACACCTCTTAAAACGCTCGTACGCATGCGCGCCAGCTATTTCACAAATAAATTAATCTGCAGTGTGATGCATTTAAAGTTAGAGAATTCAACTAATAGTTGAATCCCCTTACCATTCGAACAATAACGTTAAAACCCCAAAACGTGGTCCTAAATCTTGTCGTTGTTTTTAAAGCAAGCATAACGTACAGCATATGATTCTGATGTCAGTCCGGGGTTTTTTGCACATTAGTTCATGTGTACAAAATCAATACCCACTCTGAAGATTCCCTAAGCTACTTCCTAATTAAACCTTCTCAAATTCTCACCTCTCAAGAAATAGGCAGAATGTAATAATAATAATGTTGACATCAATGTTTCTCACAAATAAATGTATTTTATTGAAGCCAAACTCATGCGTTATTTCCTACCGGCCTTCCAGAATTCATGCTTAATCAATCAGGTCGACATCTTATATAAATACATTCTGTGATTTTCTAAATTCATGCACAATACAAGCACGTCAATATACACTAAATATTATAACTAGAGGCAAGTTTTAGTTCGAGTAAACGGTTTCAGTATTCCCGTTTCCACTTCTTTTATTTTTTTGTATGTTTATGACCCCTGCAAATGTAAAGTAGTGGTCTGTACCTGCGTTTAAAAAATCTAAATATTTTTCTGGAATCGGGAACGTTACTTTGAGCCACTTTTCGTGTTCCGCTACATGAGTACAAATTCAAAGGCAATAGCCGGACGACAAAAAGTGTTTTTTTGCGCACTAATGTATCCCTCTCACTTTTCGGAACTTCCATTGTGCAGTATGTCTAACTCCAATTTGATTCTGCACAAAACCCAGGCAACCATGGTCGCTTTGACGTCTGTGATCGTTCTGGCATTTGTCGGGCTGAACATCGTGAAGGAGTTTTACCAGATGTACCAACAGGCAAGCCTCATATTTTTAGAAGTGCTCAACTTGGCGACCTTGTTGCCAAATTTTATACACCATTGTACAGTGTTCACAGCGTCTTGAGGATGTCGACTTCAGTGTTTATCTTTCATTCCCGTTCTCAAATGTCTTTCAGTAAACATAGCACATAGTGGCTACTATAAAAATAAATCTTGCAAAATACAAATACAAAAAAGTCTTAAAAAACAACACACTACAGTTTACTAACACTGCTTTCTTGCGCCAAGACTTTTATATATGTTTACATAAATTGATATTCTATGTTGTATCGTACAATTCATAAAACCGAGAAACCTGCACTGCGATCACAAGTTCTTGTTCTGTAATTCCCCCGTATGCATGTTGAATTGGCATCCAACTCCTAACATCTCGTTCCAAGATTCCTGCGCGTATAATAAATTAGTATTTATTAGAACGAGCTGAATCATTACACAGCTTCCGATCTCAATGTATTTAATACTGATATGATGTTTTTCCTCAAAAGTTTACTCTCTGATAAAAATACATCGTTGGCAATTTTACGAAAAACGTTTAACCACTTGCGTCTCTTAACAAAGAAAACCCTTGAAAGATGAATGTACATTTCAATAACGGCAGCCGAGGTTTGACGAAAAGTATCAAACACTCGTGCACTGGTGAACGACTGTATGTAAACATGCTATTTAGTTTTTTTTTGTTTTTTGTAGCAATCAAATGCAAAGGGTAGCCATCGCCAAGTAATGGGGATAACAGCTGTTCGTTATTTCTCACTTCAATAAAAAAAGAGCGCACCATATGTCGAATTCTGGATTTATGGAATAATCATAATAGTGCTTCACACGCTTACTTTTACCAACCAATAGTGTTGTGGTCTCTAACGCTACCTGCATTATCTTGTTTTTGATGTATATATTAGAATTAATCAAGGTAGCGACTTCATATTAAATGTCTTCAGTGGAGTTCGTAACGAAATTTTTTCTCGCCTAGTATTCAAAGTCAGTCTCCATTTCAGAAGAAATTTAATATGTTGCCCTGATGATGCTTATTTCAGCGAGCCAAGTACTTCCTAGACATCATGAATGTCTTGGAATGGACGCTCTACATATCTGCTGGGTTGATGGCTGCTGGCCACCTTTCGACAGCCGTGGTTGATCGAAGCAACCAGTACATCATGGCGGCGTTGGCCGTTTTCTTAGCGTGGTTCAACTATCTTCTCTATTTGCAAAGGTGAGAAAAACTGATATGTGTTCATGTCCTTTAAGAAAAACGATGGTTAGTAGGATTATTGGATAGTCATGCGAACCATACTGCTAATATGGTCAGACTTGCATCAAAGCGGAAGAGATTGCCAATAGTGTGCGTGTTCTAATGCATTGAATCTATTTATTATGCAATGTGCATATGAATAATTTAATAATGGAGAAACACTGACAACACTTCAACAATTTTTAATACAGTGCTGGTGTACGTAAAATATATTTACTGGCTACGCTATATATTGTGGGTGTAGTACACGTAGTCACGCCATAGTTTTGTAGGTATTGCGAAATGAGAAGATTGTGTAATGAATTTCTCATTCGCTGGATACAAAACATGTTTTTTTCATGTTTATTTTGATTGATAACTTTGTGTACATCGGTAGCCTTCGCCATGAAGCATTGATGACATCTCCATTTATTTTGATCTCATAGAAAGGGAGATAGGGAGATAAATAATTGAGCTATAAATTACGGGTACTCTACTTAAAAAATTTCAATGCCACAATGAGTTATTCTTCGAAAGAGCTTCAAAAAGCCACAGTAAAACAAATCGCAAGATTTGTACTGTCCTCAAATGTTTCGCTCTATCTGCTGTCAAATCAAAGCATATATGAGCGCATTCTCATACGAGGGACTTGCTTGAAGTCAAAGCAATAAAAATTCAATTCAAAAAGGAGCGATTTACAAACACTAAAATGTTCCTCTGACTTCCATCGGTTATAAAATGTATGCACAGAAAAACTAAAACAAAAATGCATTGTCTTTAACTAGTGTTATTTTACCCCTGATTTGGACATCACCCAAATTCTGTATTTTTATTTATTTCATTTCAGGTTCAACAGGATTGGCCTCTACGTCGTTATGTTCCTAGAAATTTTGTCCACACTACTAAAGGTCATGTTCGTCTTCTCCGTTCTCATAATTGCCTTTGGCCTGAGCTTCCATATTCTCCTTGCCAAAATTGACGTGAGTACCGATGGTCGATAATTTTGCCTCTTCATCACGAATCAACACCATATACTGTGCAATCTTGAAAGAAGTAGTGACGTGGCAATTTTAATGCTTAATTTCTGAGTTACGTCAAGCTCTGGGGCCGCAAAACCCTTGCAAACGTACTTACAGGCAGACTTCAGAGTCTTGTGTTCCTTGTGTCAGTCTTCGTGAAGTGTGCGCTGTACTTTGATTGTAAAGAAAGCTCTTGCTGTTCTGACGAAGACATATCCTCTGCTTAAAGTATTGGCCCCAGCTGCGTTCGCTATTAGAAGAATTCTTATTAATAAACGATGGCGGGCGCCTGTAATTGTGTGCAGTGTTTGTTGGCGTATACACCTGTCAGACAGTGCCAGCTGCAAGTCTGCTGCTTCAGCGCAGCAAACTTGCAGTTGTAGAATGTTGCAGCCGGAAATCTCTCTTTTACATTTCTGCAGATGAATGTGAAAACGCCGGTCTTTGACCCCTTCACGGGAAACGTCACAATGCGATCAATGGTGAGCCCGCGCGTAGTTTGTGAACGCTTGGCTTTAGACGTAGACAACTTTGCACACTAAGTGATATCATGATTATCGTTAAAGCAGCTGCACCATGAAATATAGTGGAAAACAAGGGTGGGAAACTTGCACTACCCCCTTACAAAAATAAAATAAACAGTCTATAGATTGTCTAAATTGATCTTTAAACAATCAATAAACTGCCGAAATTCAATTCATGTAGGGGCTTGCGAAGCCCGTTCCAGCACGGTTTTGTCCCTTACCGGAACAGTTCTTGTACGCACTATGGAATTTACGCATAAGCGCGAAAAGCATGTCTGATTAGTCTACCCGTGATGCATGCCACCCGGAAATGCAAAAAAAAAACAAATAAATAATATTTTTAAATATGAGAGGGTGCAAAATAAGCCACGATATCAATTAAAAGTCAGGGAAAGACACAGAAATTGAATGCTTACACCAACACAATGGTCATCGAGTAATTATTCTAGGCCTTGGCACACCCTAACGGCAGAATATTTCTTAATTCCACTTAGTCATCTCCTCTTTCCACCCTGTTGCTCACAGTTCTCACATGTTTTAAACCTACGAATGGCAAGGACGGAAACACAGTACAGGTACACCTATGCTGCCAGCACATGCTCCACAAGTTGCAGTAGCCAATTTCTTGACAATTTCATCAGAGACTGCCCCGGGCAACCGGCGCGTTTTACAGCGAAAGTTGCTATGAGATCAGAACACGGGTCACGCGTGGTGCCATATTTGTCCACCGCCGCCGGTGTCCGGAACTAAGTAAATAAAAACCACAAATAAAACAACAGAATTCGAACCCGAATCCGCTGCGCGCCAGACCAGTATTCTACCATTGAGCATGCCAGTGTTGAGAATTCGTGTCTGAACATATCTTAGGCAGGCTTGGTGTCAGGAAAGGAATCGCGATATATAATATGAGTAATGAAGACTTTTAGAACATCAAAGGAACATTCAGGCGTCACACAATGGTAATTGGGTAACGAGTTGGTCGTCCAATGCTCCAACTCATCAGAAAACATCTTTGATCACCTGCTTACTGTGGGGCATAACAACTTCAGGCATAATTCTTCATCGTCATCAACCACTGCATAAAAAATTGCACAAATTCCTAGTGATTGTGCTTAGGTGTGTATCAAGTGTGTGGCTTCTCTAAAAAATGACAAAGAAAGATAGCATAATGACTGCTTGCCTACTCCAAAAAATTTTAATTATTTATGGCGCAGTGGGTACCCAGCAGTGTGCTTGTGACACTTACCCAAAGAGTGTTTAGAAAACGTTCGAAAGACCGCTGTTCTAGCTTTCGCGGTTACTGTGCTGCGCGTCTCGCACAGGCCTGGTGTTTTCTTAACTATGCCCCTGTACAAACCGATATAGTCACAGCACATCTGCATCTGCATATTTTGAGCTAACAACTTGGGTAGCACTTCGACATTTCGTAGTGACACCGGTAGATAGCGCGTATTAGGTGAGTGCTTTGTCCCTGGCAGTTCACGTTACCACCCCGAAAACTAGCCCCTAATACTTAAACTTCATTAGTAACTTCCCTGTTGCGTAAGAACTGTGTTCTGGTAAGGATCATATCACACTGCATTTCTTCCTTCTCACTTTGAACAGATATCACCAAGGTACACATTTAACCCGGCATTTCTTTCTGTGCGCAGAACATGAGTGACAAGGGTTTCCATAACCCGGTGATATCGCTGGTGCGCGTTGGAACCATGATGCTCGGGGAGTTGGACTTCCTTGGAACCTACCTTCGGCCTATGCGGGCCCTGGAGTCCTCGGCCTGGTACCAGATTGTGGCTGCCACCTGGTTTCTCGTCGTCTTCATCGTGCTCATGCCTATCCTACTCATGAACCTGCTCGTAAGGGGGCCACTTTCTTTAAAGCGAGTATTTGTACGGCTAGATTGAGCGGATCACGTGTGCGAGCAAAAACAAAACAAACAGAACAACAATTTTAAGTGCTGCTTGCTCCTCGTACCCTCCCCGTCGGTACTTCTCGTCCCCCGGGTCACCACTGATGCCTTTTAAGATCACAGGTGTCATGATACTCGGTGCCGCCACTTCCCACAAATTGTTGTGACCCATTAATTCGTCACGTGGTTATTGTGACAACGCTGTTATCCGCAGACGCCCTTTGTACTTGCTATGAGACGGAGGCGTGTCGTTCGTACTGGCGTAAGAAAAGTGAGAAAAGTGAGAATTTAATGAGCGCCAACGCACACACAAGAGTGATTGGGTGTGAGAACAACGTGAAGCCGCTGCCGCCAATGTTTAGTCACAACCGCTGCCTTCAATACTCACTGTAATGGTAGGACTTTCAATTCTTTTCTTTGCAAATACTTACATCGTCCAAAACCTAAATGTCGTGGCTGCTCCGGAACATACTGACGCCAGGCCATCATTGAAAGCAGTCATTTTAAAATGTCGAAATCAGAAACTGTCGTGGCGAAGTTATGTGAATGTGTTAATACAGTTCTTAAACCAAGTTTTCTTTTACAAACGTATTGCATTGCAGTAAATCGCAGTGTCTATCTGTCTGTCCATCCATCTGTCCATCTGTCCGTCCGTCCGTTCGTCTGTCTGTCTGTCAGATCTATCTATCTATCTATCTATCTATCTATCTATCTATCTCTCTATCTATCTGTCTATCTATCTGTCTGTCTATCTGTCTGTCTATCTGTCTGTCTGTCTGTCTACCTGTTTTTTTTTAATTCTCCTCCATCATCCAGCAAATTCCAAACAGACATTTGTTCTTGTTAATATTCTTTCGTTTCATTTCTTCATCCCCCTATTTCTTTACCAGAATATTCAACCTATACATTTGACAAAACATTTGATGAGGGCAAAGTCGCAATCTCTTATCTCAATATTAGCTCGTAAACTTAACACCGTTTGTTTTTTTTTTCTGCTTGTTTGCTGATAAGAGCGAGGCATTACCTGCTAGGCTTGTCCCAAACTCCTATTTAAACCCTGTGCTCTCAGCACTGCGTCGCGGCCCATACGAACAGCTTGTTTTCGAAATTCGATGCCTTCTCCACACTTTAGTCGAGATAGGGCATCATGTGACGCTTCAATGGCTGCCAAGTCACTGCGGCATCATAGGGAACGAACATGCCGATACTGCCGCGCGGGCAGCCCTCGAAAGAACACGAGAAGAAGCCATACCACTTTCGAGGACCGATGCTGCCAGTAATCTTCGACGACTTGCGCGTGAAATCACGTTTTCATTATGGTGCCCACAAAGCATCGATACGAATCGTCAACGCCACCTGTCCTCTTTGATGGCTCTCCGCATGCCCACTGGACTCGACCGAAGAGAAGCCACCCTTCTTCATCGCTTATGGCTAGGAGTGGCATTTACAAAATCTTACTCCTTTGTCATAGGAATGGCCGACAACGCTCTCTGCGATGCCTGTCATTGCGAAGAGACGCTACACCACATCCTATGTAACGGTCCATTGTATGAAATCCAGAGACAGTCACTGGCGTCCGCTTTCGCACGCATCGACAACAGCCAAATGTCTGTGGACACTATTCTGTCAAGTGCCCGAGAGAAGAAATTGCAACAGAAGGCGACGAAAGCTCTGTTGAAATTCCTACGCGACACCGACTTGAACAAGCGACTGTAACAGCAATGTCACACACCGCGAAAGACAAGACTGGACTATGACTGAGTGTGCGCGCGTGTGTTGCCGAATGTGCTGTTTCTCTCTTCCCTCTCTGCTCTCTTTCATCTCCCCCATCCCTCTCCCATGCGCAGGGTATCAAACCGGCTGCCTATAGGCTGGTTAACCTCCTTGCCTTTCTTTTTCCTCTATTTTCCTCCCTTCCTCCCTCCCTCCCTTCCTCCCTCCCTCCCTTCCTTCCTTCCTTCATTCCTTCATTCCTTCCTTCCTTCCTTCCTTCCTTCATTCCTTCCTTCCTTCCTTCCTTTCTTCCTTCCTTCCTTCCTTCCTTCCTTCCTATTTAAACCCGTCCTACGGCATTGTCTTGTTTCGTTGCGGTTCTCATATTGGTATTCTCGGTTCTTGGGCTACGCCAACTTCAACTCTGACTGGTTATTGTAATATAATGTAGGCATTCTCTGTACTTTGCAGATCGGCTTGGCCGTCGGCGACATTGAAACCGTACGTCGAAACGCACAACTCAAAAGGCTCACAATGCAGGTAAGCGGAATTTCATGCTGATTATCAACAGGCATCCCGTTTGTCCAGCACCTTGGTTTGCGACAGTTACACATTACTGTCAACCATCATCTAACAAATCTCCAGTAGAATCAAGAAAGTACACGGCCTGGGAAGTGAATATAGCAGACGTAAGACACATCATGTGTCTCGGCAGTTTCCGTGTGATGTATGAATTTATCATATCTATATATCATCTTTTCTGCGTTGCCAGAGTATCAGATATATATAGACCCAAGGAGAAGTGAATAGGTGAACATATTCCTCACAAAAGACGAACTGCTTCTTTAAATATTATTATTTGTCCCAAGGCCCATTGGCTCAATAGCTTTAACGCCCCGTTGGCCAGTTAACAATGTGGCACACTTTGTCTGTGACAATTGTGGTAAACGAATTTTTTCAAGTGTTCACCCCGTCTCGGACTGCGACAGGCCAATTCCTGCGTAACCTGACTGCATATATTACATAGAAAAAAACTTGCTTTTCCGGCCTTCTCCCAGCTTTTTCTTTTCATTACAGTGTAGGACTATGTTTTCTTTGTTATTTTACCACGTTTTGAAGAGAATTTCATCCTCAAATACGTATTATTTTTATTCTCTAATCACTCCACATGATGTGTAGAAATGGGTGAAAATATGTTAATCTTTTCCTGTTCTTTCCTGCAGGTGGAGCTGCACACGGACCTTGAGCGTAAGCTGCCTCGGCGCATCTTGACCATGGTTGACAAAACTGAAGTCTACGTTTACCCCAATCAAAAGGGTTCCTCGTCTTATGTCGTAAGTCATGAGCATCGCAGTTACCTCATTAGGAGACCTGTGTATATTTTTGGAAGGCAGCATATAGATACCACTTCATTGTTTCAATGAAAAGACTCACTTGACTTCGCTGCAGCACGCTTATCTTATCCCGGAGTAAAGACTGGTACCAGAGCGAAATTCACATGCGTTTTCCTAACACTATTCGAAATTATTGATAAGGTGATTAGGACGGGAAATGTCGGATGGCTCTATAGAAGTCGCAAAGCATAAATGGTAGTGCTGTATAAAAACATCACCAGCATCGTCATCCAGAATACAAATGTCATTCACCTCATGTAACTTGTGTTTGCAGTGTATAACGGCTTAGCTGGTTAGTCGCAGCAACTCGGATAAGAGTTAATCAGTTTGCTTTGTCCAGTCAGCAATGTGAAAATCAGACCAATACGTTGCTCGAGTTCGAGAGATTCATTTAGGCTTACATAATTCGGTAATTGTATCATTTAAATCAAGAACATCGGTTATAGTTACATGAACGTATGCTCTGGTGTGTTCGACTATTTCAGTGACAAAGTGATTACTGTGCTAAAATTTAAGGAGAAAGCCTTATATCTCTCATCAAACGTGACAAGTTATTGTCAGCGTCAACGCGAATGATGAAAAATTATCGCGGGATGACGTCACCATGGGGCGTCATTATGAGATTATTCTACGGTGTCATCAAGACGTCACTATGACAACGTGACGTCTTACGATGACGAAATCACATGACATCATTCAATGGTACAATGTTGGCTGATCCAGGAGGCAGTGCGAAACCACCTAGGGTACAAAGGAAGCTTAAAAGCAGAAGGAGGAGAGGGGGAAGGCAAATAACTGACATTGACATAAAAGGAAAAAGTAGAATACGACTTTGGTCTCCAAGTCATCTTAGACAAATGCAGAATAGGCTGCGTGATCTTTTTCTCGTTTTGATTTGTTTTGTGTTGGTACAGTGAACGGATTTTGTGTAGATACTCTTTTCCAGATCTCTCATAACTTTGTGTGTGTTCATGCCCCTGCTTTCTACTTGTCTATCAAATAGTATAGCTCGCCTTCCTAGTTTATTTGTATTTTACGTTTCTTATCTTCATTATCTGCTTTACTTATTTTCAAGACGTAATGCATTACGTATTGATGTCGCTCGAGACGTAATTCCGCTGCTGTTATCCTCATTATGTACGTGCAATAGAAATGGATCCTCAACATCATCATTTTTGTATCTTTATTTTTTCTGCTTTTTCTCATGTCGCAGTGGCACACAATACAACGCTGGTTTGCGAGCCCCAAAGAAAACAGCAAACGAAGCAGGGCATTTGCCGGTGGTGGTGGAGTACCAGACAATACCCTTCAAGAGCTAAGCGTCGAGCTTAAAAGGCAAAAGCAAAGGTATGAGTCTGACAGACATTTTAACGAGATCTGAGCAAATATTTTACTAGACGTGTTCTGGAGATATTGTTTAGGTGACGATTGTGTGTGCTCCCCGAGTGTGCTCGTGATTGTGTGTACCTTCTCATCTCTCTGCAACCTATTTTCTTCCCTTTATCCCTTCCCCAGTGCAGGGTAGCAAACCGGATGTGCGTCTGGTTAACCTCCCTGCCTTTCCTTGCATCTTTATCTCTCTCTCTCGAAAATCAATGTAACCTGATAGAGCGTGGGTCGATGCCGGACGTGAGAAGGATAAAATATGTCTACTATTTTTAGATCGTCAGTTTGGAGGCGCCACGCGTGAAGAAGCCCGACTACGACAGATTTCACAGTGTATTTAAGGGGAAAAAACTGGCACGGCGCAAGGAGTACGGGGACGAAGGCAGAAAACAAACTGACAGAAACAGGCGTTTCTTAGCTTCGTTTTCTTACTTCGTCCCCGTATTTTTGTGCTGGGTCTCTTCCCTTTCTTTAAGTATGAACCAACTAGCTCAGCAACAAGCCATGCTGTCATGTGTACATTTTTTTCAGGGGGATAGATTGTATTCGTTCTTTCCCCTCGGTCTGTGTATTGTTTTATTTTCAAATATTAGATATTATATGTTGATTAGAAAAGGTTTGTGCCTCCAGATTCCGCCAGCTGTTTCTAATCATAGATATGGTAGAAAAAAGTATAAAGGAGTGTGATGTGAAAGATACTACGCCTAAATATTGTACTCAATCCCACTCATCTGGTCAAGTCCTCGTCAAGCCTAGACTAAAGTTACACAAGATGAAATGATGAGTACGCCATCAAGAAATACACTCACTAGCATATGCACCAGAATTCATCAGACTAACATGCAGTGTGTTGGGATGAACGCCCGTCAAGCAACATTATATATACAGGAGTAACGATTTTGCGGGGAAAATAACACGTACAGTGTACTCGCAGTGAATATAAAATGTTATTAAAAGTTATCTAATGGCATACCGTTAACTTAGAGTAATCTGCTCGGTGCCATCATTGCTATGTACGTAACCTTTTATCACTGTCAAACGATGTTTTTTTTTCATACCGAGAATAATTCACCGACATCTATGCTATGTGCATCGTGGTCAAATGAAACCTAATTTCAGATGAAAAGGTGGAACTTTGCCAGCCTTAGTAAAGAATAATTTCACAAAGGCTCCTGCATTCAACAATGACCACAGCCACCTCGTCGTTCACCTGTCCCTTTCCTGCCCTTATTTTTTTTTTTTTTTAGTGTGGCTTCTTCTAAGCTCAAGCTCGCTCTACATTCATAACACGCTTCACAGGATAGCCTTTTTTACTGGTCTCAAAGCAAGCGAGCCACAGAAATCTTTTTTGCGTGGCCTTCATAGCCGGCGTAATGACTGAGGTGCCGAAGTTCTTGCATTTGACAGTCTTGAGCCGTATGTTAGGAGGCACATCGGCGTATTGGTGTAACGTGATTGCTTGTGCACAAACCGTGACTTTTGCGGTCACGTGAAGATGGCTAATGAAGACTGACCACGACACTATTATCGACATCCATCACATCTATGCTGTTTCCATCGTGGTGTCACTGGCTTATAGCTTCAAAGTTTCAACTCAGTCTATGTTTACTTTACTTTCATGAGTACTCCCCGATTGAACTACGACTACGGTCAATTCTTTGTCTACTTGCACTCCCCTTCTTGTTTTTGGGTGGCTTCTTCCATGCACAGTACCGCTCTACAGAAAAGCACGCTCTACAGGAGAGTGCATGTATTTCGCCTACTGTTGTAGCAGTTCTATGGACACTCTCGGCGGGTTAGTGCCGCCGCCGCCACCTTTGCCATCGCCGTGATGTTCCATATGATGTCCAAACTGATGTGGTCCTTCTGTGCGTCGTATGTTCTACCCACTGTTAAAGGTGCTTGAGCGGCGGTGGAGAATATGGCTGAAGCACAGATCAAACGGGCTGGGCCTTGTCCGTCGATCGGAGGGCGCATGCTGTCACATCTCTCCGCGCGTTAAACGTGCCGCCGAATGCTCAAGCAGAAATAAAACCCTCAGTTTCTTTTCAACGAGCATATAGGGACATGAGCGGGTAAAGTGGGGGGTTGGTCGCTGGAACAGCAGCAGTGAACTCTAATGGCGCGATCTCGATCACTGACGCTCGCTACTCGGTCGGCATCCGCGCGGACGGCGTATGTATGCTTCTACGTGCTGTGCTCTAAACGCGAAGCGATTGCGCGAAAAGAACATCTCTCCCAAGAGTTACCGTATCTCTTACATCAGGGTTTTGTAGAGTTATTTGATGTCGGATCCAAAAAGATTAGCTGCCAGTTTTACTTTGTATAACGTTACAATTTGTTGCTATCGCATTCATTGCTTCACCCTTGCGGTGAAACTGATTTTTTCTTGTGCCCATCAGAAAACATGTGCCCAGTGAAAAGATACTTTTCTACATGACATACAAATTATTTTATCTATTTCATGACTCGTTCATGTACCTCATACACTCGCTAAGACAGACAGACAGACAGACAGGCAGACAGACAGACAGACAGGCGATTGGTGAGATTAGATAGATAGATAGATAGATAGATAGATAGATAGATAGATAGATAGATAGATAGATAGATAGATAGATAGATAGATAGATAGATAGATAGATAGATAGATAGATAGATAGATAGATAGATAGATAGATAGATAGATAGATAGATAGATAGATAGATAGATAGATAGATAGATAGATAGATAGATAGATAGATAGATAGACAGACAGACAGACAGACAGACAGACAGACAGACAGACAGACAGACAGACAGACAGACAGACAGACAGACAGACAGACAGACAGATAGATAGATAGATAGATAGATAGATAGATAGATAGATAGATAGATAGATAGATAGATAGATAGATAGATAGATAGATAGATAGATAGATAGATAGATAGATAGATAGATAGATAGATAGATAGATAGATAGATAGATAGATAGATAGATAGATAGATAGATAGATAGATAGATAGATAGATAGATAGATAGATAGATAGATAGATAGATAGATAGATAGATAGATAGATAGATAGATAGATAGATAGATAGATAGAATTCATACTTAATGAACAGTTCACTGATTGATGGCTTCATTGATTGATTGATTGATTTGCAGGATGAAAGAAATATCGAGGGCGATGGAGCAGCAGCTATCTCTAATGCGGCTCGTCGTTCAAAAGATGGATATCCGGACGGAGAATGACGACATGGACGAAGGACACTTTGAGAACATTCAAGACCGGCCACTCAGTGCGACGACACAGAGCAGCCTATGAACTTTAAGCGTCGCATAGAGTAACGCTCTGTCATCTGTGTGTCTTCTTATATTTCTGTGTACCTCTTGCGGAAACCACTCGTATTACTTATCTCACTGAAGTTCATGGCGACAGTGATGCAAGGCTGTCGAAGCTCAATTCGTGGATATCTGTCGCGTATCAAATTAGGTGTTTCATTTTTTTTCTTTTGCCTTGAATAAGTTCCCATGGAATCAAATCAGACACGCAGAGAAGAAGAATTGAAGGGGAATGTTGATGATAAATCTTATAAGACACATAGTGGGCATCCGTAAGAAATTCACGAACGCAATGATATGAATCACGTATTGTGTGTGATATTGTCACAAAATTTAAACATTTACCACCTTTTAAAGTATGGGTTACGCCAGGGGTTTTTAGGTCTCGTAGGTGCCACAGGTGCCGTTCTGTAGGTTTCGTCAGCTCTTCCATTGGGAAAACGTAGAGTTATCTGTCCGTAAGGCTCATTACGACGTACAGAGTTTGTGACAGCCATAATGCGTTCTCCTGAAATATTAGCGTGAGGCTTTGTATCACAGAAGCATATGCGTCTGCCTTGCTAACGGAGATAGCATTTTTGTGCGTGGCACTCTACAGCTATCTATAAAAAGTATGTGAAACTTGTCTTGGACTACTTCAACTAAGTGTAGTTAAAGTCAACGTAAATTTTGTTTGAGGGCAGTTCAGTTTGTAAATGCACAGACTCTTGTATTCCACTTGACGCGAAATAAGGAATCACGCCACTTGCATTTTCACAATGCACGCTAGTGACGCCAAGCCTGGTACTACATTACCATGCGATATGCACGCCATAGTTGCATTGTCTTACTTGTTTCACGAAAGCCTTGCAACATTTGCGCTACCACTCATAAAATGTGCGAACGTGCGTCATATTTCACTATCATATATTGCAATTGTTGCACGCGCACTTACTGGGTAGGGGGGGGGGGGGTGCATCTCGTCGTTTGGCTCAGAAGCACATCAACAACAGGAGAATATTTCGTCTATATGAGTGTTACATTACCAAATCTGGAACCTAAGCGTTGTATTCTATCGTTCGTTTGGCATATTTTTACAGCATAGCAAACAAAGTTTATAGCTAACATGGAAATTGTTATGAAAACACGCTGTTGCATCCTTAGATAGTGCAATGAGACTCCGTGGATGGCTCTTTGCATTCTATATTTATGGCATCAAGGCTGAATATATGCCTCATAAGAGAATGACTACTTATGTATTTAGCTTATATATTTCGTGCATTATAGCTTCAGTTAATGTAACAATGCATATGTCGCTCTTACATCACGTCGGCAATTGCACCACTTCCTTCGCAGTTTTCCAGTTGAACATTTAGTGCTACAACACTACTGTACTACATGAAGCATACTGAAAGCCTTGACAAATTGTTAGCCTTCTCGACAGACACATCGGTGCAGAGTTGCTTATACGTAGGTTATGGCATTACAGTTTGAGAATATTTTACACACCACGGGGCGATTGTCGTAATATCCTCCTCTACTTAGCGTTACCGGAGTCATTGACGTCATGAAGTAATTCGTGCCATTGAGCATGTGTCAGTTTAACAGAAAGGCGGCGGTCGACTTATCCGAAAATAATGCTAAGTGTTTTCACTCAAATTGTGCAATCTTGATGACGCGCTCATTTGGGTATGTTCTTCATAGTACTTGAGGGATTGGAAAGTTAGATGTATGAATACTTCCACTGAAGTCGCGACGTCTGGCGCTGAGACATTGTGATCGTGCATCATCACATGATGCAGAACCACAACCAGTGTTTCGCCCTCATGCATTTACGATATCACTTGGAATATTTTTCCGTTTATCGCGCTTATTCTGGTGTAAGTGATGAGAAACTCTAACCATCGACCAGTTATCAAATGTGAGTATTTTAAGCGCGCTCTTTTGTAACCTTAGTAACCATTTGGGAACATATGATATGAAGTCACCCTCTCGCTTTTAAATCAGTGTACGAGTTATTTTTCTATCAAATATTTGTATTACGGGCGATACGAATAACCACAAATTGTTAATATTGCTTGATAATATCGTACGCGCGTTGTAATTCATAAATTTTGCAGAACCACAATTGCAAATTTCGCGGAACCACAGATTGTTTGCTCAAAGTCATTCCGCGAAAGCTAATTCATGCGACAGTGGCGTCATGCCACGTGAACGACGTGCAACATTTTGTAGAACCACGGGTTTCGGAGTATGCCGCTTGCGATCAATAACTTCGGCGCTTCCTGCTCACTGCGGCAGGCGGCGTGCTTGTAGGACCACGTATTTCGGAGTATGCTGCATGCGATCGATAATTTCGGTGCTTCCTGCTCACTGCGGCAGGTGGCGCGCGTGTCTCAGCTGTTCTCTCTGAAGAAAACCGCTCGATATTTGAAAACACCGGTGGCCAAACTCACAAGGCGTTTGCTCTCTGTCATTGGCCAGATGATTACTCTAATAGTATGCGCAGCATTCTGATAGGCCACAGTTTTATCGTACTACCAATTCCGGCGTCGGACGTTTCAGTGAATAACGGTCCGAACGTACGTGTGTACGACTACGGCTTAAAGATGCATCCACGTATATTTCATGCGACATTCGTGTCCGACTTCTAGCCGCGAAGGAAGTGGAATTGAAGAGCCCGTTATTATTTGTTAGACACATCCTCCATGTCTGCTGTTTCACATTAAGCAAAATCTTCAGTATTTTTGTTAATGTTACACTCTTGATTGCAAAAGCAAGTTAGTTAACTACTAATAATAAGTGAATTCCTCGTTGGCTTCCAATAGAATCGTAATGGGTCAATGAGGCGTTTCGTCTATGGCTGTTACACACCAATCGAACCCATTTAGCAATCTGTGAAATAAGCCAATATTTTCATTACCAGACACTCATTCAGAGAGTTTCTTGGTCACTGTACATGACACTCACACATCGGCAATCACATCGAGAATTATGTATACAGTCTGTGCTGACCACACATTGTTTAAATGGCCTAACCTTGACCGTGATAGCACTGTGGTCTGATCCTATGGTTCCCGTACAACACCAGGCGAAAGTATACATCTTATATAGTTCACATGTCGAGGCTATGGTATGCGAGGTAATCGGCTAGCGTAGTAATATGCTGGATCAGTAGCATTATATCATGAAGCCTTACTGAACTTGCGTTTTCGATACATCTCGTGTATGACTATGTGGATTCCACGCTTATGGTGCTTACGAAACTTTGACTATGATTTGAACTACGCGCACTCTCCATGCAGAACAATTTAAGTAGCACGAAAGCAAGTGTTGCATTTTTATCTGGTAGAAGGTTCCTGTTCGCGTTACATATTACAGCAATGCTTCTGAAAACGTGGGGTGGTACAGGAAAGGGTCGCAGATATTTTGCACCGGTGACTAATGCATTGTGTGTGTGTTGTGTGCCGCTAAGTCACGTTGATAACAGTGAAGGATAGTCGAATGTTTGAATCGTAGATAATGCGTTCGAGTCGTTCTGTGAATAGATTTCCAAAAGTGGGCCCTTAAATTGCAGTCATCGCGCGCTCGTTGAATTTTCGATGTAAGTGAGCCATTGTGAATCAATATGTGGCGTAGGAGCACACCTCCATATTATGTACACTGTGTCATCTTGTGCTCCAGAGAGCTTTTGATCCGGATCGCAAAGCGTGAACCTACGCAAATGAAACATATACTTCGTGCCTCGAATGACACTGTATATGCGAGCTTACAACCATCGTCACAACTTGTGAACCAAGCTAAAACAGTGTAGCTGAGTTCGAAAACATTTTATTTTTATTTGAACAAAACACAAAGCCATACGAAAAGCCGTGAAGCTTTTTCGTCGAATCTAACAGTCGCTGCCCAAGCGCCTTCCGGGACTTAAACATCATTAAACTCAAAGTCCAGCTTCTAGATACGCTGCTTCGTAAAGTAAATTTTCACCTACCTAGTTATTCGAGGAGTGGGCTATGCTGGTTTTGATGGCTGTTTTGAGCAAATCTTCACTTGAACCTAAAGAAACACTGAAAAGTGAAAAATAAATGGCGTCAACGTGCCTTGAATAGCCTGTAATATCAGTTTTTGTTGACCACATGTTGAAAGTCTAGGTCTGTTACTAAATCTAGATCGTAACTAAGTCTGTTACGGTATCTCCCTTCCTGCAGAAAAGTGCGAATGGAAACACACAAGGTGTGGTTGTGGAGATGGCGGGAAACGGTATATATACTGATAATACTCAAACCTTATCTTTTGTTCTAGCCTTATTTCACAAAAATTTGTGTTCAATGTAAATGACTCGCCATGAGAAGGATCATTCTATATTCCGTGTGATAGAAACGTACGCGTTGCCTGAGACAGACAGTGTACCGATTCACCCTCTCTAAAAGTGCCCGAAACTTCACAGAAACCAAATAGGTTGCCCATTTTTTCCTATTTCATTAAATGAACTCGTCTCACAAAAACCAGCCCACAAGAGACGGGACCTTCAAGGTCACCTGATCACGTATCTAAACCGTAATATTACGCTGCCCAAGCAATTACGGCGTACAAAGGCGGGTTTCTGCCCTTTTGTGCTAAATTATTTCCAATCAGTACGCTGTACTTGCGAATGTACTACCACACCATAAAAATTGAACAATCGTAAGTGATGCTTGTTGCATGTTTCTGGGCTTCTTTTTAACATTGTGGCGCTGAACTATGAATAAGGTGTTCGTTTCTGGCAACAAACAACGCAAGACTTCATCGAATTGATTGGTAAGCATTAACTGCAATCAGAAAACTAATTAAAACTCAAAATTTTGATAGTGGGAGATGTCTATATGTTTACATTTAAATACCGCCGGACTGCCAGAAAACACACCCTTGCTAGACTTTGACCGTCATGTTTAACATAGGGGGATCTAATGTCGCAGACGTAAGCACTCATCTTCCACAAACACAAATTGTTCGCTTAACGCAACTGAAGTCACACACACACAGTATGTTTACCAGAACGTGAAATAAGCGGGCGTGCACGCCACGATAACGATTCTTATTATATATATATATATATATATATATATATATATATATATATATATATATATATAT
The DNA here is from genome assembly GCF_043290135.1 of Rhipicephalus microplus. Classification (NCBI taxonomy): domain Eukaryota; kingdom Metazoa; phylum Arthropoda; class Arachnida; order Ixodida; family Ixodidae; genus Rhipicephalus; species Rhipicephalus microplus. The sequence goes on along the minus strand of NC_134708.1, from coordinate 25,671,238 downwards.
ATATATATACTAGTTGCGCAAGCTACACGTCAACATTTGTTGCCAAGCAGCCCTAGGCACCTTCGACGAACTGCCGATGAAGCACATTTGAAGGTACAGTGTGCTAAGCAAGGCTTAGTGTACAGGACTTTATTTTTTCACATCTGCTTGGGGTGGAGACCAGCTACGCTTTTTCAAGCCCCGTATTACTAGATAAGGTTCAATAGAACAGCGTTGTTCGTGACGCTTATCTTTGAAAGGATATAGTACATGATTTAAATGGTGAACGAAGTTATGTAAACCTCTCATATGTGTACGCTTTCGTTTTTATTTATTTATTTATTTATTTATTTATTTATTTATTTATTTATTTATTTGGAGAACTATTCCACTTGCATTCACTCAAAGGTTCATTCCGCATGGTGAATCATGAAATGTATTGCCTGAAGATAATCTTACACAGGAAAGAGCAAGACGGAGTAAACATATAACACAATTTGTTTACTAATGCAACTTCTGAGCATAGGTTTATCTCAGGACGTGACGGCACATGCCGATGAACCATTTGCATTCATCTACACTTCTCGCGCAACACTCATACAAGAAAACGAGTTTCTAATGTGAACACTGATGAGGGTAACCTAAGATGACCATCGGATGTTGAATTAGCTCCTGTTCACGATATTGAATGTATTGTGCGTTTATTTTTGCAAAAACTGTTATTCATCATTGCGTAATAAATTCATCTAGATTTGACACTGTTGCTTACTGATTATGTCGGATACAAAAAGCCTTTGTGTACCTTCATCATGAATCAAAAGCCTCTGTGTACCTTCATCACCAGCGTGTTTTTATACACATCTGGTGGAAGCTACGTCACACGATGGACGAGCGGCAAATATGTGCAGGTAAGCGCTTCATCTTAGTAGTTTTCTCAGGCCTTATTCTGAAAAAGTTTCTGATTGACGATGTCCGATTTCTGTCTCATATAAACAGAAATTGATGTAAAATTACTAAACAAAAAAAGCTATGAAAGTATTGAATGTCCACCTCCGGTACTGCTTTCTCTTCTGAGTTCCACTTCCGGTATCACAGTTCACTTCCTGCTTCCCTTCACAGTTTGTCAATTAAATATGTGACGCGGCAACTCAAGCAAGACTATGTGTTTGGAAAATGTTTTTAACAAATTAGACTATGAGGTAGTCTACAACGGGAGAGCATAAAGCCGTCCCGTGAGCCTCTCACTTGATGAAACATCGTCGCGTGGCTTTCGTTTAGAGAAATATTTTCCATGATTTAGTGTACAATGTACTCTATAGGGGAGCATTAGGCTGTACGTATCACAAAGTGCCACCAAAAGGTCCCGCCGTAGAGCACTCACACCATATGTAGTGCGAGCACAGCCTGTGTTCAGAGAAGTTTATTCACACGAACAGTGAACATCAAGTACAATCCAACACAACATCGCGATGGAACACAACATCCACAGACACACCAAAAATTGTGACAAAAAAGGTAGGTTTACTTATGTACATCACATGGTAAACGGAGAACACACATAAGATCTATATGTTAGGTATTTACATAGTATTTACAAGGTATTTGTGTGAGTACTAAACGAACATTAACCTACCAAAACCAGGCAGGCCTGAACACAAGCTCTATACGTCTCTCGCAGACTAACACAAAACAGAAGGACTTGTGTCGAAAGAATTCCTCCTCACCGAGAAAGAAGAGTTCCTCCGACAAAGCAGATAGTAGCTCTTTGTGGGTTTAGAACAATTCTTCAACAATTTGAAGTACGATGTACTCTACTAAGGGAGAGAAATGAGCCGTCCACATGTGCAATCTCAAGCGCTTAGATAAAAATATCAAGCGCTTAGATAACCACCTGTCCCCAAAAGCTTTTGTGTTAAGAGAAATTAATTCTCACGAATGGTGAACATTAATTAGAATCCAACAGAACATCACGACTGAACACAACATCCACAGACACACGAAAAGTTGTTACAAAAAATTGACAGATCCCACGCACAATAGAAATCGATGATATGCGAAGGACGAATGAGAAAGGTTGATATGTCACTTTAAAATCAGCACAACGTTACGAGGCGGAGGTAAATCTTGCCGTCTATGACTTCCGTGTCATGATTATTATGTTCGGATGTGTCTTTTACCTTCGTCATCTACTCGCGCCACGTGATATCAAATTTAGTGTAGATGGAGCTAGCAAAATGACCGCGAGAACCCTATGAGCGTAGTATGTTGTCATGCTCTTACATGACACGCGTGTCAGGATTATCATGTTTGCACCAGTCATATACTTTCGTCATTCATTGCCGTCACGCAACACCAAATTTGCTATATGTGGAGCTCGTAAAACGGCCGCGAGTGCATCATGAAGGGCCCAATATACTCCAATATAGCGTTGACGCACGCGCACACTGGGCACAGCGACGCTACGTTAGCAAAATGCGAGCACTCTATAGTCTGACGTCAAGCGCGACCGGCGTCCGTCGCTGCGGCCCTACGGCAACCGGTGTGAAATGCGACATGCTGCAGTTCGCGCCAATGCGTTACCCAGACAACACTGCGTCTCTCTTTTTTCGTCACGGAGGGATGCTGGACGCGTTGACACGCGCCGGCTTTAAAGCAACGCAGCACGGCACGCGCCTGCGAGTATACGGCAGGACTGTTGCCTAGCGTGGCAACGCCGGCGTTACCCGACGAAATGAACACTGGTGAACACGCGCATCGCGTCACGTCGAAATGTATTGGCGCCTTGACTACGGCATGTAGTCATGTTCTCACATGACACTCCCCTCATTATTATCATGTTCTCACCAGTCACATACCTTCGTCATCTATTGACGTCACGTATTACCAAATTTTGCATATGTAAAGCTAGCGAAACGGCCGCGAGCGCATCATGAGTGTGGCATGTAGTCATGTTGTTACATGACACGCCTCTTGTGATTATCAAGTTTGTATGTGTCATTTACCTATGTCGTCCGTTCGCGTCACATGATACCGAGTTTGGTACATGTGAAGCTATCGAAACGGCCGCGAGCGCATGATGAGTACAGCATGCAGTCATGGTCCTACATGACACGCATCTCATGTTTATTATGTTTGTGCCAGTATCATACCTTCGTCCTCCATTCACGTCCCGTAATACCAAAAATGGTATAAGTGAAGCTAGCGAAATGACCACGAGCGCATCATGAGCGTGGCATGTAGTCATGTTGTTAGATGACACGCATCTCATGATTATCATGCTTGCACCAGTCTCAAACCTTAGTCATCCATTTACGTACCGTAATACGAGATTTCGTATATGTGACGCTAGCGAAACGGCTGTGAGCGCATCATGAGCGTGGCATGTAATCATGTTGTTACATGATATGCATGCCATGAATTTTATGTTAGGGTCTGTCGCTTGTGTTCGCTATTAATCATGTCATACTATACCAGTTTTGCAACATACCATGTGAAGGAAACCACTGCAAGAGCTGTAAGGCCATGAAATACGAATCATGCCATTCATGACATGCATGTCAAGAGTTTCATGTTATGACTAATCAAATGTGTTCTTCATACAGTCACGCTATGCCATACCAAGTTTGGTATCGATACCATTATCTAAACGGCCAGGAGAGCTAAAAGTCGTAGGTGGCTAGACAGACAGACAGACAGACAGACAGACAGACAGACAGACAGACAGACAGACAGACAGACAGACAGACAGACAGACAGACAGACAGACAGACAGACAGACAGACAGACAGACAGACAGACAGACAGACAGACAGACAGACAGACAGACAGACAGACAGACAGATAGATAGATAGATAGATAGATAGATAGATAGATAGATAGATAGATAGATAGATAGATAGATAGATAGATAGATAGATAGATAGATAGATAGATAGATAGATAGATAGATAGATAGATAGATAGATAGATAGATAGATAGATAGACAGACAGACAGACAGACAGACAGACAGACAGACAGACAGACAGACAGACAGACAGACAGACAGACAGACAGACAGACAGACAGACAGATAGATAGATAGATAGATAGATAGATAGATAGATAGATAGATAGATAGATAGATAGATAGATAGATAGATAGATAGATAGATAGATAGATAGATAGATAGATAGATAGATAGATAGATAGATAGATAGATAGATAGATAGATAGATAGATAGATAGACAGACAGACAGACAGACAGACAGACAGACAGACAGACAGACAGACAGACAGACAGACAGACAGACAGATAGATAGATAGATAGATAGATAGATAGATAGATAGATAGATAGATAGATAGATAGATAGATAGATAGATAGATAGATAGATAGATAGATAGATAGATAGAATCGCTCAAAGTCGCCGAAGTTCGCTAACAAATGCTTCGCCTTTAAAAACAAAAGTGACAGCGTACAACAATCAAAGCAGTACCCACTGGATCGTAAATCATGGCCTTCTGTGTTGTTCTGGTAAACAGCTTTTCATATTGTTCTTGTTAACTTGTTGTTCTGCCAAATACATCAACTATTTTTTATTAAACAACGATGTTTGCTCAGCGTTATGACCTTTTATTTTGTTTGTTCCTATTAACAGTCTTATGATAACTTTTGTTTACTTCACAGCTGTTGCGGTTTGTTTATCTGTGTAGACGCCGGTGGCGGTTTATGAATGGAGGGACATTGTGTTTAAGGTGGACTGAAGCGCATGCATAAATAACCCACTGAGTAATTGTTTTACTTATAGAGTTTCATATGAAACTCTATGGTTTTACTTACAGAAATGGCGAAATAGAAGTGCAATGACTCACTGTGAGTGTGCATCGTGTTAGCGATTCATTCACCATTTCGAACTGATGCTTACATTTGCAAAAAAATTTGAACACGTAAAAAATTGACAAAATATACGAACCGTCATAATGCGCCAACCGTTGTAACAGTAGAGTCGCATCAGTGCACACAAAAATTGATTTTCAGTGCATCAACAGCAGAAATAAGAAAGCGAGCACATCAATAAGCGCAAAGACGACCATTCGTCTGTAGCTGACGCAGCACTTTTACAAGTCTCATGCCATCGTTTCATTCATGTGGCATCGTTATGTGGACACCCAGATATAAGCAGCAGATGAATGAGTTCGATAGAATAGTGTTTTAGTAAGCGGTTTTGGGGGTTCTCATCTGTTTCTATCTGTTTCTTTCATCGTTTCGAAAAACGTGCACCTTATTACGAAAAAAAAAAACGGATGAAGGAGATCAAGGTAAAATGGAGAAGTTGATGAGGCATGAGAAGAGATAATTCGTGGGTCCCGAAATTTTAACTCAAACTCGGCGCGCCTTTAGAAAAATAGCACCCGGAGGGAGTCCTTATCTCGCTTTAGAACGGCATAAAAAATAAATCTTCTCGCGCAAGGTCCTACACAATACGACTAACTTAAATAAAGACGTTTCGTTTCGCTTTCATCACTGAACCTACTTACACACGGATCATTAACTTGCCAGTTTTTTTTTTCAATGTGATGTTCTTAGTTAATTTTTTCTTGTTTTTTTTATTCTATATGTGTCGTCATTAGGTTGGCAGTTCGTTCTGGCTGTTTCAGTTTTTCGGTTTTTCACACCCTCGCGTTTATCCCCCAATGTTTGATGGCATGTGGCAGTGTTTGCCTGTGTGATGCAGCTCGAAACATGCCTACCGTTGTTGTTGTCGATTGCGTGAAATGAAGCATAGGAACGTGGATGGGCGTAAACAAGAAAATCACTCAATTTCGTTTTGTTTACTTTTTCGCTTATGAACGTTTAATACGAATATCTGTTTTATTTTCTTCGTTAAAAGTAAATGTCAATACTCAATGAGGCCTGATCGGAAACACGCCTCCGGTATCTACGCGTAAGTGCGTCAGTGTTCGCTGAAACAGATGTTTACCCAATCTCGGTGATATCGATGACGCTGGGGCAACCCCTCCCGAATGGCGCAGCGTTCACCGTCTCGCAGAGTTGTTTTCGATAATGTACTTCCCGAGCTTGTGTTACGCCTCTGGTATGTATTATATACCCTGTACAAACGCTGGCGCACTTGCGATTGAGTAAGTTATTTCGGTGCAATTGTCTACGCCGGTGACTGTTCTGTCACTGCCATCTGTTGAATCATCAGGAAATGAAAACTGAAGGTGACACAAACCAAGATTTTTGGCAATACAGCACGTCTTGTTAACATTTCTATGCTACGAACCTAAAAAAAACTAGCTGTCTCAAAAGACCCAATATACGAACCTCTGGCACTCGGCTGGGAGCCAACCAAGATGCATTTGATATTTGAAGCCACGATGTTGAGTTTATCCAGTCTTGATACACAATTCAGTAAATGGAATAACGCAGAAGCGTGGTTAACTGGGTCAATTGTTAATGTCTAGTAGCGGTACAGCGTGAAATAGCATGATAAAAAGATGAATATACTTTAAAAGGTGCGCAGCTCCTATTAATGTAACAAGGCTTGAATCAACAGCGGAGCTAACGTGTTCGGCCTGGTTTCTTCTAAGTTTCTTTTTTGGTAATACCAAGCTTCTGACACTAAGACTTAGATTTTGCTAGTAGTATTAAGCGCGGCTAATCTTGGTTATTTTTCTCTGCTTTCAGTCGGTCCCCGACACTAAGCACGTGTTTCGTGTTCATAGCAGTTACGTGTTACGTGACTAGTTGTTATGGGAAGTTGTGACTTTAGTCACGCGACAACCCGTTGCGTGGTTTGTAGAAAAACATGCCATGTGACAGGTTGTTAAGTAATTATTACTCCCGTGTGTTGATCTGACACGATGCTTCGTGTCTTTTGTCACGTGGCTAAATATGACGCGCATTTAGACGGGTGACTAAATGTTAGTTTACATTACGTAACTTCTTCTCCTGTGAGCAGTTCTTTCTAGATGTTACGTGATTGTAGTCAGGGGGCTAGGCGTTGCGTGACGTAACGTGATTTTAGTCTAGCGACTGCTTACGTGATGTTGCACGATTTTCATCACATGACTGGTTACGGGACGTGGTATTTTTATTCCCGTATCAGAGTCGTCCGTTCAAAAGGGTCTTTGCTTCATAACAGGTAATAGTGCAGACGAACGGGACTAGACAGACGAACAGGACACAGCCAAGTCCTGCAAGTCTTTGTTGTCCCGTGTGTCTGTGGTACTCTCTGTTACGAAGCCAAGCTCAGTCTCTCCCCGTCATTGATATTATTGCATTCAACGCCAGACGAATCGGCACACAAGTTGTGGGAGCGAAGCCGAAGAAGAAGAAGAAGACGAGTACGAAGCGGGTGCGTGACGAATCATTAGAGTGATTCCCATTGTCACTGCTCGACCCAACGAAGACCTTAAACAAGGCCACTATTACGAAAACGGAGAAGAGACGGATATCATAAGCTTTAATACGAGTATACAGATATAGCATCCCCTAGTACGACAAGTGTTATCAGGAGCGTCATCACAAGCGTCAGGACTTACTCCATTACGCGAAACCACAAGTTATGTTCCAAGTTTCACATTTAGGGGCTCATACGAAGTACAGTATCGAAAGGACTACCTTATACGAAATCTGCAGGGTAATATGGTTATTTGTATAGCATTTTTACAGTGAAAGCTGCTATGAGATTGCGACAAGGGCCGTTTACGGCGTCATAGTTGTCCACCACTGCTGTCGCCACCGGTGTCTGCAGCCGCTATCACTTGTTATAAGAAAAATAACCAGCATGAAATGAAGCTCTAACCTTGGCTTTCTCCGTGACAGCCCAGTATTATATCGCATAGCCAGGCCGGTGCTCAAAACTCCTTCGACAGAAGACCCCGTACAGGCTTTATGTGGAGAAGGAACTACATTAACAAATGTAGCACAGCGTGGCTGAAAAGTAAAACAACGAAGCGACACGCAACGCATGCTGTGTAACCAGGCGTCCCGCAATACGCATTGCGTAACGAGTGGGTCGTTCGATGCTTCCTGTTAATCAGAAATGGCTCACTCATGGTTATTCATCGTCATCAGCCACCGCATCAACAAACTGCACACAATCCCTTCCAACTGCGAAGCAAGTACCTGGCTTTTCCGCAGAATGAAAACTAATAGCGTAGTGGGTAATGAAGTGTTTGCTTATCCATACACCAAAATACAGCTTCGTTACCGCATACACCACAGGATACGTCGGCAAATAAAAAAATAAACTATGCAGGAGGAGAATTCTAAGCTGAAAACTGGCTTGGCGCTCTTATTGCGACGCGCTTCCCTTTTGCGGACAGCTTATTTCCGTCGCAAGATGTCATTACGACAATTGGTTCACCGCGAGGAATAAACCAAAGAGATACTGTCCAAAGGCAAGGAATTTACATTCGTGAGGGGGAACTCAAAGAAGCTAGTCACTGAGTACTCAATTATCATGCAAACCAGGCCAGTCGGCAAAGCTATACATTTCGTGTGGACAACCCAGATGGAGGAAGAGAAGCCACTTCCTTCGGTCGGAAGTGGGAACGGCTTATTTGTTCCCCCGCTTCCGGCGAATCACTGAACAGTGAAAGACACTCCGGAAGCGTCGGGGAGTGTCGAAGCAAGTCTTTCGACACGCCTGTATGAGCCTGCGTATAACTGCGGAAGATTAATTTCAGGACTCCACTGGCTATCAAGTAGGGACAAGTGTTGAGAAAACGAAAATTTCTGGCCATTTATTTCGGCAATAAAGGCAAATGGAGCTGGCGTACTCGACGCCCGACCAGTGAATGTGCGTACGTGTGTTTTTCTCAAATGCGAATATTTCTGAGAGAACGAGAGCTGCATTGACCGCACGTGTTTATGTATGTATGTATGTATGTATGTATGTATGTATGTATGTATGTATGTATGTATGTATGTATGTATGTATGTATGTATGTATGTATGTATGTATGTATGTATGTATGTATGTATGTATGTATGTATGTATGTATGTATGTATGTATGTATGTACTTAGTCGAGTGAATGACGAACATGAGTGGCTCGTGCTGTAAAATTCGGCATACAAAGATCTTCCCTGTATGCACGGCCTAAAGGCCACACAAAAAACATTCACACGCCCTGCGTGTTACTGAAATAATATGAAAATAACACAAAAATAGGGCAGCTTTCTGTAAAGCGTGCTTTGCCTGTATAGCAACCATGCGCTTGGCAGAAGCCGAACTAAAACAAGAAAGTGAGATTAGATGTGCAAAGAAGCGGCTGCAGTCGTAGTTGCTTCGGCAAGTCTTCATGAAAGTAGCGCTCAAAGTTACTGTCATGAAGTATCGACGTCCGAGGTAACCGCCAGGGGCACCGTACCGAGCAGAGGGCGAATGTCACAAGACGTTTCGCTAACCAGTCGGTCAGTCAAGAACTTTATTAAATGGTCCTGAGGAGTTTAAGCCACCAGGGTGTCCATGACGGACATTCTAGTGGCCGATACTGCAGGTGACGCCCGAGTCGGGGCGGGAACGTGGCGACGTTCCGCCAGTTCTTGGGCCTTCTGGACTGCCTTTTGTTGGTTTCTGAGACTGGGGCTCCCGAGTGCCTGCTCCCATTCGGATTCAGTGAAGAAACTGTTCATTGAGACGTTTTGCAAGCTTTCACGTCTCTATTTATCTCTCTCTCTTTCACGCACACACAACACGCACGTACGCATCGACATACATACATACAAACACACACACACACAAACACACACACACACACACACACACACACCCACACCCACACCCACACCCACCCACACACACACACACACACACACACACACACACACACACACACACACACACACACACACACACATACACATACACATACACACATACATACATACATACATACATACATACATACATACATACATACATACATACATACATACATACATACATACATACATACATACATACATACATACATACATACATACATACATACATACATACATACATACATACATACATACATACATACATACATACATACATATCGCAAGCACAAAATCAAATAAAGCCACCATCCACGTCGTCCTGCTTTTTCGCACAACAATCTCGCCCGTGGGTGAAGCGTGAAGCGCTGGGGATGGCCCCCATAATCGCGGTCCGGGAGTCAGCGTCGACGCTCGTTCGTTGCCACTTGACTGGTTTTTCCCTAGGACGACCGAATCGTCGTGTACCCCACAGTGTTGCTACTACTTCGGCCCCGGTACTGCATTTTATTTAGCATTCACGTCGTCCCGGCGTTTTCATAACACGGCTTGTCGCGTTTTCCCCATCTTTCCTACGCGTGCCCGCTTCCAGTCCCTGACGAGACACACCATCCGTCATAGTTTGTCATGCTTGACAATTTACTTCGCGTAGCGTGACCGTTCGTTATATGCACACGTTTTTTGCCGATATACTGGTGTTTTGCCGGGTTTGTTTGTTTGCTAATGTTTTAACTGTTATTGTTTACAGGCTCAACTGTTGCGACTAACAGCAAATTAGATCAATTTTTTTTTATTTTTTTAGCATAATGCGATTAGAAACTTTTGTAGTTTCTTATAGTGGAGGAAACACACTATGAACCCTGCGTAAGCATCACATAACGTTGCAAATATGTATAAACAGTACGTAACACCGATGCAAAACCTGACTTGCGACAAGTATAAAGTGTAGAATCTCTTGTGTGGAGTTTTTTTACGCCTATTCTTAAAAATAAGTGAAAGCACAACGCGCAGTAACATACAAAGACCACCTCTTTCTTTGCAATACTATGAACCATTCTGTCTAAGTGCGATAATAAACTCATTCCTTGGATCAATTTAGTGTGAAGTTTGCGCATCTAGTCAACGAAGTGAAAAAACAGCGCGTAACACAGGACACAGGACAGAGAAGAGACGGACGAGGCGCTCTGTCCTGTGTCCTGTGTTACGCGCTGTTTTTTCACTTCGTTGACCATGTACCAACCGGCCCAAATAAGCACTTTAGTATTGCGCATCTAGTACTTTTTGCGTGCGAACTTGAGCAAAGCCTGTTTCAGGCCACTCTTGTAATAAATGGCACATCAAAACGCAAAATGCTCATTTCGCATGCAAGTTTTTCTTGCGTAGCCAATGTTTCCATAATATAAGTCGTTTATCTGACGGTAAAGTTCATTTTCTACATTATTCAGGATGCCTTGGGATAAAGTTTCCTGACTCCGAAGATGTAGCAATCAATGCAGCGCTCGCACTTTTTTCGTTGGATGATTGCCGTTTCTTCAAAATAATGCTACGCGATTTTGAGAAAAGCTTTGATTCACAGCGATACTGTGTACGGGCAGATGAAACCGAAATCCCTCTGTCCTAAGCAAACCAAAACACCTACGTGTGCCACAGAAATTGAGCAAGCCCCTCTATACACGATAAGTTGACTAAATGTTTAAAAAAAGCTGGTGAACTATTTAGAGTACTTGGTTGGTACTCTGCTATGGGGGAGCACTAGGCCGTCCCGTGGCAACGCCGTTCCCAGAAGTTCGGCTGGCACTGCCGACAGAGAGAGAGAGAGAGAGAGAAAAGGAATGTAGGAAAGGTAGGGAGATTAACCAGACTATGCGTCCAGTTTGCTACCCTACACATGGGGAGGGGGAGGTGAGAGTAAAAAAGAGAGAGAAGGATAGACACATGTCACATCACACACACAATGCCGAGTTTCACAGGCGGTCCCTCAATGAAGTTGCTGACAAGTATCTCAGGAGGGCTCGTGTAGCTTTCTGTGCTGATGTGCTGCGCGACCAGGCTCCTAAGATCTTTGCTTCATTAAATGGCCGATCATCGAGTCTATTCAAGGCACACTGGAGAGTCCTTCAGCCATCGCATGGGCATGGCGGATTCATCCATGTGTGAAAGCTGCAACTGTATAGAGACTATTGAACATCTCTTGTGCCACTGTGCCCAATTTGATGAAGATCGCCGGACTGCTTACAGAAATACTAAATGAACACGCGGGTGGCCTGAATCAATTATTATTATTACAGACGTAACCACCAGTTGAGAGAAAAACTTCAGTGAACCATCGGAACTAACCCGGCAACTAACGCCGGCGCCGTATGTTCTTGGCGGTAATATTTACAGCAAGGATGTTTGAGCTGTACGTAAGTAGTGCACTGTCGCGCGAAACTCCTTTTTTTTCTGAATAAAGTGTGTTCCTTCTCCAGTGCCACAAGAATTGGAGAATACCTAATTTCGTGTACAACAGATAGCGAGTGTCAAGCGAAAATGAACTCGCGAAAAAGAGAGAGAGAAATAAAGAGATAGAAAGAAAAATAGAACAAAAAATGGAGGTAGAACAAAAGAAACAAAACGAGAAAGGTAACGAAAGCGATAGAAACAAAAAGACAGAGGAAATGGAGAAATAATATTAAGAAGAAGGCAAGAAAACATAAAAATGCAGAAAAACGTACGCCTAGAAAGAAAGAAAAAGAAGCAAAAAGGGGAGAGAGAAAAAACAGACAGAGTGAAAGAGATAGAAAGTAAGAGCGAGCGAAAAAGAAAGAGAAAGCGAAGAGACAGACAGCATAATAAATTAGCCAAAAGGAGAATTGTTAATAAACAGGTACAAAAAGACTACAAGACAAAGAGGAAAATAGAATAAGAAGGATGAAGGATAGAAATCAGAAAACAAGAACAGCCAACGAGCTCAGCTCGTTGACTCATTAGTGTGAAACAGCCAACTTTTTTTAAGCACTGGTTGGGTGAGCTGGTGTGCAATGTTACGTACTAGATGACTTACAAGCACGAAAGAATTCAGAAGGAAAAAAAAAAGAAGAAGGATGAAGAAGCAAAAGGAAGTTTCCGAGAAGATTAGTAATCAGGCACGCAAACTTACTCGTTTCAGATCACTCAAATCATTGGCGCAGATTTCCTTCAGTTTTTTTTATTATTACTTGACTTGATTCAACTTATTGTTTTTCATTTACGCACATGTGCAACATGGTGTTAAATGGAAGTGGGTGAGAGAAAAAATCTGCACCAACGAGGCTTGAGCGAGACCTCACTCCTTTGGTGCAGTGTGGCTACATATGGTAGGGCACATAATACATTTGTATAATACACTCCAACAGCGACTATAAGTTACGACAGGTATACAATGATTAGATTAAAAAAAACAAAAAATTAACATTTGCAAATTCGATGACATTACTCAGACAAAAGCGGGAACAATTTATATTTATATATATATATATATATATATATATATATATATATATATATATATATATATATATATATATATATATATCGTGTGCAAGAAAAATAATAAAAAAACCGTATATCACTTACATATCGCTCATATATCAATTTTCTCAAAACACTCTTGAGAGGGAAGCGCAATAATATTTCAAATTCTGACAATGAAAAATGCGGTAATTAATAGCCTGCTGTTATCAATGAGTTAAGAAGATTAGAAAGATTGTTCGATAGCATTTGGTACCCGTAATTCTTTCAAAAGTGCGGAACCTTGCACACTTCTGGAGTGCGAGTGCTATAACAAGATAACTTGCCAGATAGCTTTGCAAGTTTTTCCAATAAGGAAGTGTTGCGTTTAGCACTAAAAGAACATTCGTGCTAGAGTAAAGTTTTGTAGTTATAAACTTTAGTCACTTTGTATTTCTTAAAGATTTTTCTGTATGAGCCAGATATGGTACATTAGAGATGACTCCTTCGCAATCTAAGATCCTGCTGTGACGTGCTACTGCAAGTCGCCGATGTAGTGAAGGTGATGTTGGAGTTGCCATTGGAACTCAGTACTGTTGATATTGCTCCAACTGTAGTCTCCAACTATTAACGATCACGCATGAGAAATATGACAAGTGTGTTAATCAAAGAGGGTATAGAGATAATAAAATAGGGGTGACTACATCAGGGCAAAGGGGGCATTGCGAACAAATAAGATACATTGAGAAATGTGTCAGTAAATAACAATTATCGCATCAGATTATATATGAGACATATAAAACAATTTCTCGATACATCAATGCGCTGAAACACCCAATTCTTTCTCCATGTAGCCATTTCTTGAAGCATCAAATTGATTGTTGATGCATTAAAATTGATGATTATTCATCGCGCTGTAAATGAATTGATTTCCTGACAAAAAGTAAGTCATCGCAGTGGTAACACTTCACAAAAACATTATCGCGTACTACTTCTCGCACTTCAGATTTGCTTTTGGGAACAAAGGAAGTTCATTTTCAGCTCAGCAGACAGGGATTGGCTGAAGTAAAATTTTCAGATTAGACTCCTTCCACGCGCAACCATTTACCAAAGCGGGAATTTCATTTGTAGCACCAATTCCCAATGCGACAAAAATTTTGAACCCAAGCAAAATAAAAAAGAACGCCTTATCAATGTTTTCACGTGCTTTGCAAAGCATAAAGCATATGCACAGAAATTCTAAGCTTGCCACGTTCGAGTGATAAGCAAAGTTGTCCCTGTGGGCCCATTATTTAGAAGCACTTCGGCATTTCATTCCCTGCACTCAAGCAGAAACAAAAAATCATGTTTGTTTCTTCTGGTTAAAAGAATTGATCTTAGAGGGGTGGTCAATTGATCTTAGAGGGGTGGGACATAGAGTTTGTAAAGCGATTAAAGAACAACGTTTCCTTCAACCACAAAAAAAGAAAACCTGAAGGAACAAACACGTCGCAAAAGAAGCAGCAAACTCAGCTGTCCTTTTTCTCTTTTTTTTTATGCCTCAGGGGTTCTTTTTTCACGTTCGCCCTTTCGCGTGCTGCGATGCCTAGGCAGGAGCCAACCACCACAGATTTATTAAGTGCAAAGATCTCATCTCCATTCCGGCCCAACCACCCACCAACGACCCAGTGCTTTGGGTGCCCTAATGCTATGCAGAAAAGCAACCGCATCCCCAACCCCGTTATCAAATTATACTTGCCAATGAATAACTTCCTCGCGCTCCCGTGCCTTCTCCAGTTCTCACGCAAAGAAACTGGGACCCCTATCACCCTTCCCCTCACATTTGTTCTTTATCTTTTTTTTATTCCTTCAGGGGTTATATTTTTATGTTGTTGCGTAAAAAGTAGCAGTAACAGTGGAAAACGTGACACAGGCAGTTGGTCTTTGTGATCATAGATCGCGGCCTCACATCTTGTCGTTCTCATTCCTTTTGTCGAGGCTGTCAAACTTAATCAGCAACAACATACCCTGAATAAAATTTGCTATAAAATTTCAATTGCGTTTCGATTAACTTTGCATTCTTGGCAATAGACTCTGTTCGTACAAGTAGCCCTTGTATTCTTTTATCATGCCCTCGAGTCGTGTCTTCACTTTTTTCGAGTTCATAGAACTTTAGCGATCGCACTATGCCCTAATGTTATTGCTATAGATTTTGAGTTGTATCAACACTGATCACGTGTTCCCGTTTATAGTCTCTCTCTGCAGAACCAGTTCCTGTAATTTTTTTTCGTCACAATCACAAGTCATGTGTTTGCTGTCTCAAAGCTGCAAAACTTACGAGAGGACGTTATACTCCTAACAGAATAGCTTTTCAGTTCATATACTGCGTTTTTACAGGCAATATATTTCTATTAACAGAATGTCTGGAGAGACAAGAGATTATTTCTTGTAGTTTTTGATACAACCGGCAGTTCGCCTTTGTCTATTTTGCGTCTTTTTTACAGCTTTTGTTCGAAAATAGACGCAAACGCAGGTGCCCCCTAGTGCTCATATGAGCGCCTCATTATGTGTGCATAAATGTGTGTATGCGTGTTTTTTTTTTTGTGTGTGTGCCCGCTGATTCATGAATTGATGGTACTGCCGTCTCTGCAGGCAAATGACGGCTGCAGAAATCTGTGAAATACGGCGGCATTAAAGAATAAAAATATCCAGAAGGAAAAGTAAAAGATACTCGACTGCTTTAAGTTGTAAAGTGTCATTGCTTCAAGCAGGCGCGGAGGCTATTTGGCACAGACATTTTTTTAGCAGTAAGTCTGATATGTGTCATCTGAATCGAGCGAAGCGTGAATATTGAGTTGCTAAACGTTGTGGAACTCACGGAAAAGTCCTGCATCGGCAACGATAAGAGCTACGACACTAATGCGCGGGATGCGATGCCACCGATACTCCTGGCTCAAGTGCTGGCCGCCTTCACATCGCTTACGGATTTGCCACGGTGGCCGGGAAGAGGCCACGAGAAGCAATAGCATGACAATATATACTGCCTGACGCAGGCATCAGATTTACGTTCGCATCTTTCATCATGCCTCAACACAACAGATCCTATAGATATAAACGCACTCCAACTAGATCTATAGCGGCACAATCCCAAAATACTTTAGGGACTTCTAGACGCGGAGGAAGAGTTCAGCCTGCAAAATTGTCGTTGAAGACACAGTAGATCTCCAGAAAACAAGTTGTATCTTCGAATTTTTTTCGGCGGCTGCATTTCCGATGGAGGCGGAAATGTTGTAGGCCCGTGTGCTCAGATTTGGGTGGACGTTAAAGAACCCCAGGTGGGCTAAATTTCCGGAGCCCTCCACTACGGCGTCTCTCATAATCATATAGTGGTTTTGGGACATTAAACCCCACATATCAATCAATCAATTCAATCAATCAGAATTTTTTTCGGCGAAAGTTTTGACTAGTTGACACTACATAGCACAAAATAATCACAAAGTGACAAAAAAAACTAACCTTCCTGAGCTCTTGCGTCTCTTTTCAATAAGAACTAAAATAAATTGGTGGGGCTTTAAATATGTGGTCCTAGCAACCTGAAAAGATTGTGAACTACCTAAACTGTTTATCTCATGGCAGCCTTGGGCCAAAAACGAATGAATGCAAAGTAAACCACACTATCCCATTTAGGGGTATCTCAATAAACCACGCTAAGAATGATAATATGTTTGGTTTTACGCCTCAAAAGTGCGATATGATATAAGAGACGCCGTAGTGGAGGGCTCTGGGAATTTGGACCAACTGGTGTTCTTTAACGTGCAACCGACATCGTACAGTACACAGGACTCTATCACTTCACCTTGGTTCTCCTTAAGAATCCCCTCAATTTTTCGCATTAAACATTGAATATGCCGCTGGAATGAACCTTGCTTAAACAAACTTCCACCCTTGGATATATGTAGTAACATATGAAGCTTGTACACCTCACTCAGTGCATAGTCGGCGTTGTAAACCACCAGCCCCGCGGTCGATGCCGGCTGTGTAATTTGAAACGGCTGCGTATCGACACAAATTACTGATGTATTTATACCGCTCCAAATGAACGAGGACAGCTGAGAGAACACAACACAGTGCCAGCCACCGTTCTTAAGTTCACGAACTGGTCAAATTACACATAAGGTTGTACACGCGAGCCATTAGCGGATACACATGTAGACAGTATAGGATTCCTTTTCATCTTACAAAGTTTGGATATTGCCCGAGCATTTGGGCAAGTAAAAGCATATTAGGTGCAGAAAATATATTTGAATGACACCTGAAACCAGATGGCAAACGCTAGTCTGCGACGCAATGAACGGAATGAAGTGCGAAATTAATCTGCGTATTAACAGTTGATTGCTTACGCTGATGTGTTGTGTACGTTTTTCGTCAATGTTGTCAGTTTCTTTTTGAAAATATTTGAACCAACTGGACATTGTCAAGGCTTTCTTAAAGGCGACACACAGAAAGAACGAAGCACGAACGTCAAATTCACGTACTGGTCAACATGACCACGATGGCAGAACTACTCCAACACCAGGTCTGGTAGGGGTAGTCTTTACGATGTGCGCAACAACGATGGTGGAGCAGAGAATATGTAAATCACGAGAACATCGTCATGCTTGCTGTTTCCCAGTTGACGGTTCCGGTTCACACACAGAACCGAGCCCTCCCTGTCTCTCCCTCCAATATTTCGTTGCCCTCCTCTCCCCTTTTCCTCTGAAAACCTCACCCCCGCCCCTTACATCGCTCTACAAATGGCAGACAGGGAAGCCCAGCTCCTAACCCCGACTCAGTCCGGGGTAGAGAGATCTTGATGGATTGTGGTTCAGGGGTGACTGCACACCCCAAGGACGACCCGCTGCCACGCCGCGCAGACCACCACTGATAGCCCCTCGCTCCGACCGCCTCGGGGCTGCTCGCTCGACGCCTCTTCTTCACGACTTGTCTTCTTTCCGATTTGTCTCGCGGGCCCGCTGGACGAACCGCGTGTTGTAGCCCGCGGCGCAGTGGGTGTGGAGGGAGAGGTAGCCTGCTGTGCTGCTGATCGAGTCGCTACGGTGAGGCATCCAATAGGTTAGTTGGTCGGTCGGCTGTGACTGTAGACATTACTTGTATTCCTGAGCATTGTATATATAAAAAACATCACACGAAAACCTAACTAGCAAGCCAGGTTAACCCCCTTAGAGAATATTTTTAGATATTGCTATCTTTCTATGTGTCAGGTTTAAACAATCTGGAGTGACTAAGGTTACGAGTCGTGCAGAAATAGAGGGCTTCAGATACTCTTTACCATATCTCCTGCTTTTCTGTAACATCCACTGAAATGGCCATGTGCACTGGTCACTAGCATTTCGCGTAAATCAAAATGTGACCGCTGGAGCCATGTTACAATCCACCACTTGCACATCAGTGGCAAGCATGTCATAGAATTTTGAGAAATCATTCGATGAATACGTAGCTGCTTTGCGACGCAGTCACATCAGTTGGTTTTCTGACCATAGGCTGTGTTGAATGGCATTGTGTTCCATTGTTGTTAGACACCTGAATATTAGCTCGATATGAAAACGATACTACCGGGGTGTTTCTTGAAGCCACGATATGTGCTAAAAGAATCTGGTCAAAACATCTTCGGTTACCTTGGCAGGTGTAGAACTTAATTTGTAATAGGTATATAAGGAGTGTATGGTCATGTTAAGGTTCGTTATTTGCACATAAAATGTTACGACCATGGCATCATGGTCACCGCTTCTATGTGCTGCGCCCCGTTAAGCCTTTCGCTCTTCCTCTTTTTTCGTGACCTTGCACCAAAAAGGTCACTCTAACCAACCCGATCGTACACTCTGTGGCGTCTCTCAAAATCATATGGTGGTTTTGGGACGTTAATCCCCACATATCAATCGTACACTCTGTGCCCTGCCTCGTTGTTATCGGGATATAACATGCATAACGTGTCGTGCACGCTTCGAGTAGCCAGCGAGGTTCACCGCGATGGAACATGTTGAATAAATCGAGATGTAAACTATGTACACATGCATTCATTCCAAGGTGGACGTCACCGCCCGTCAGTGGTACCCCGGACGTGCACGAACGTTCTCACACTACTCTGGAAGAAACTTGAAATGAAAAATTAAAGTTTATATGAACAGGCACTCCACGAGACCTTTGTACGAACATCGAAGGAGGAGGCCCCAACATGGGCTCGAGTCTCACGGCAGAGTGCTTCATCTTCTTGCCATTCACGCCTTTTTCTCCCTAGTTGCCACCGCGAGCTTCTCTTAAATCCACTGCTCTGCTGCACGCTGGCCTTTTCCCTCCGCACTATCAGCAACCTCAATTTCCTCGAGCGTTCACCTCCCAACCACGCACACTCTCTTCCCTATTTCCCAATTCTACCCGCTTTCAGGCGTCTCTCCTTTCCCGGCGAGGGATCGGGAGTCCCTTTCTCTAACACCCCCGCCTTACTTTTCACCCCCCCCCCCTCGGCGGCCCCTGCGATCACTCCGGTCTTAACAGCCCGCCTGGGAGGCGCTGTCGGACTCGCTTTTCGGGACGATAAACGTGTCAGTCAGCGCGTTTGCCTCCAGTGGTTAACCGCGCGCCCGTCCCGCGGGAGAATTCGGGAAGCGAGTGCTCGGCAAGAGGGATGAACGTGGGGAATGGGGGAGGATAAGGAGATTCGGTTAGAAGGCAATCGGGGATGAATTGAGCGGTGGAGTGTGCCCTCTTCGAAGAGAAACAAATGAGGGTGCACATGTCGGAAGCAGAAGATAACACGAAAGATAAACAACGCTTAATTAGGCATGTAGCAAGTTGCCGGTTTAAAAAATGCGCCGTAGAAAGAGCCGGCAGCTTGAAATACGTTATTTTTACTTTTTTTATCATAATAACTCTACTGTTACCCTCATCTTCTGATTTTTATAAGATTAGATCGGATAAGTAACTTATAAATGAACACAAGGAAACTAGCGAATAAGATGTTGATAACGATAGTGGTTAGACATATATGGTAATATTCAATGATATTCCCGGAGGTGTAGCCTTGTCTATCACCTGGCTTGCTACTGCAAGATCATCCTGAAGACAATGTTATATTGGGTGTCCCATCTAATTTGTGCCAAAAGTGAAAACGTGCAACATTGTACACAAGTGAATGCAATTAGTTGCATATTGTTGATAACTACCTTGAGCACTACAAGCCCACTTTGTTTTGGAATTACTTATTTGCAAACGAGCAATATTTATTTAAGTAGATAAATGTTAATTTAGGGCAATAAATGGGGTTTACAAGCTTTCAGAATGTCCTCATAAACCGCCGCTGCATTATCGCTTTATTTATTTATTTATTTATTTATTTATTTATTTATTTATTCTTTCATTTATTACCCCTAATATTCTGGTGCAACCCACTAGGGGGCTCAGCCATGAAACGAGTGGTGCCTTGCTATATAAAATAACTTGTTCATTATTTCAAGATGTTACTTTTGAAACTACTTGTTAGATGACTTCTCAAGAAAAAAAGTACCGGTGTTTTTCACGAATACGCTTGCTTTTTATAACATTAGAATTCAATTCACTTTAATAAATAAAAAGAGGAAGTTGTGCAATGTTTTTGAAAAATATGTTTATTTTCAATGAACTTTGCATTAATTTCGCCTCATCTCATGTGGTAAATAGCACACGACTTTGCAAACGCTCCTGTCGCTAAAACCCAGCACGGGTAGCCCCAAAGAAAAAAAGCACAGAAAATGATACATTTAATTTCAACCTTCGAGTCAATTCAACAAGAAATTTTTTTTCCTTTGATTGGTAAATAAATGACCCAGAAGTTACTTTTATTTCAATGGAGGCATAAAAATGACTGCACCAGACAAGACCTGTGTAGATTAAAGTTCAGTGGGGAGACTCGGCATCGTATTGTGGTAACTGATACCTCGATCCTTCTGGAGGAGCCCCATAATTTTTTCAATTACAATTGAGGGGAGGGAACTCAGAAGCTAACTACACAATCTTGGCGAAGTTGCCCGACGTGGCAAAATTTTCGAATCACACCACAGTTACAAACGCGAACGTCAGAAAAGCAGACATTATAGAAGCTCTACGTGACGAAAGCGCGAGTGCACCCGCGTATTTGTTGAGGAACATACTTTTCTGTCCTGATATTCACAACAAGCGAATAATACGTATATGTCTTGTAATAGGATAATCAAATACTTCTAATCAATTTGAAAATTTTGATGCAGTAAACGAGAAACAGACTGGTATTCTGTCTGTCAGAATGACGGCTTTTGATATTGAGAGAGTAATACCCGTAAAGCTAAAATAACGACCAGTTTTTCCGCGTGCTAAATAAGGGTAAAGTTGGGTAAAAAATCATTGCTGAAGACCAATTCAGAGATAACGACGCATTTTTTGAGATAAGAGAAGTAACACATGTACCACTTCTTCCAAGCCACAAGAAGAGCCCACAAAATGCAAAAAAAAAAAAACATGTGCCCAGCGCATTTGCGCGTCACAATTGTGTTGCTCTCAAGCGGCGTTTGAGCGAACAAAATTAGATGCGGCCGCCAATCAGGTGGCCCAGGTCAGCCAATTGGAACGCGTGACGCTACAAGTAGTAGTGAGCAAGTTCCTAGAAACCATGTGATAGATGTGCGCTGTAGTGCGGGGGACTGCGGTAATTGAAGCGGCTTAGATCTTTTGAAGGTTCAATGATCACTTGCACTCTCACTTCTATCGAAAATGTGGCTGTGTGGTTAGATCAAACTTTCAATCTTACATGACGTCAGCAGCCGTAAACCATAACCACTCTACTACCATTGCTATATTAATATTGCAGTGAAGAGTTGGGACACTTTGGTTCTTAACTGTTCGCACTCTGAACAAGGAACCCAAATGGTTCACAATGGCGAAGTTAATAGGACGCAACTGGCGTTAGCAGACTATTCTGAAAGCTTGTTACAACTGCCAGAGTGAGCAGAAGTCTTTTGTGTTGCTATTACACTAAATCTTTTAGTACAAAATATTTTCTCTAAACCTCTGTAAAGTTTTAGGGCTACAGTTGTGTTTTGAGATGTCTTTTTAGAAACCAACGCCAGAGGCAACGCACTTCTTCGAAAGGAACGAATGACGACTATACCCATCTGGGACACAATGCCAGAAGTAAATTCATGGGGATTTTTTTCAGAAAGAGAGCTCACTTGAAGAAAAAAAACAAGGGAAGCCACGCAAAGCTTTAAACAACGACACTGGACACTTCTAATTACAAATCTGGTCGCTTCTGGGTTTTTTATAGGCCTTAGCTAAGTGATGCAGGTTGATTCTAGGCTGGTTCTAAGTCGTTTATAGGCTTTGGATGGTTTTTCACGTAGATTCTCAGTGCGAAGAGGCACGAGTTAACCAAACAGAGTCACGGAAATGATAAGGATGTCCAAACTCCACTAGGAACTCACGCCGAGACCGATAGGCACGTAGTTCTATTGATTGATATGTGGGATTTAACGTCCCGAAACCACCATATGATTATGAGAGACACCGAAGTGAAGGGCTCCGGAAATTTGGACCACCTGGGGTTCTTTAACGCGCAGACAATCTGAACACACAGGCCTACAGCATTTTCGCCTCCATCGAAAACGCACCCGCCGCAGCCGGGATTCGATCCCGCGACCTGCGGGTCAGCAGCCGAGTACCTTAGCCATTAGACCACCGCGGCGGGGTCCACGTATGTTTATGAGAGCTGTGAACACTTGAGTGTCTTCTTCGCAAGTGCCGTTGCCTCTCTCGTTCCTATATTTTTCTCTCGTTGTACGTACTCCGGGCCTTGACTCGGCGCTGTCGCTTTGTAGCGATTCATTGGGCCAGCTGTTGCCTTCTTTTTTAGTGGAATTAGATGTGTGTAGTTAGATTCAGCAAATTGCTGCTGTGCATACCTGGTTATGGTTAAGAAAGATTTCTAATGGGCCGCACAAATTATGGCCGACCTAAGCATTTTCGCCGTTGAAATTGGTGTTGGTCCTATAGGATTGTGCCGATTCGTTGGGCCAGTTGTTGCCTTCTTCCTTTTTAGTGGAATTAGCTGTGTGTAGTTAGATTCAGCAAATTGTTGCTGCGCATACCCGCTTATGGTTAAGAAAGATTTCAATTGGGCCGCACAAATTATAGCCAACGTGCGCATTTTCGCCGTTGAAATTTGTCTTGGTCCTTTAGGATTGTGGTCAGGACGACTACCCTTGCTGGGTGGTCGCTCCACTAGTGATTAAGCGTTACAAACCGGGTTGTCGATTATCTCTTCCATAACCCTTCGGCCACATTACAGGGTTTCGCGAGAACTTGTTTGCAAAGTGTGTGTTTTTTTTTTACTGTCCCTTGTTTAGTCACATAGATTTAAGTAAGATCTGAAGTGCTCTTCCAGTACTGAATCAAGATCACTCGCCACATTATTCGCCGCAAATCTGCATACAATCCGGCGTAAGCACGTAGTGACAGAACAACTTTCATTAGCTCATTATTTTTATTAAATATTATTGGTACGATTCCATTATTGAAACTTTCTGAGCTTAGGAATCGCTATGAAACAATCAGCATTTGCTTACATCGCATGACAACCCACCGCTCTCACGCTTAGATTAACAATTCCTAAACACCCGGGCGACAGGGCTTGCGCGGTACAAATTAGAATAATTTACTTCAAAGGGTTCCTCGTCTCTCGCGACACGTTATTCTCATTCCGCTTACGCAGTCGCAACACACATTCGGAGAGGCGCCGAATTCGTCGCCTCGTTGCATTCCGAGAGCTGCGGCTCGCAACACACTCAGACGCGATCATCCACCCACGAAAATCGCTCACGCATATCCATAACTGCTGGCTGAGGTCTTTGCCGACAGTGCTTCAGTGTCTATCTCTTTCCCTCTCTCTCTCTCATCTTTAGGGCGTAAGCGTAATCCGCTCCGGCAACCGTAATCTCCTCCCATCCGGATGCCTCTTTTCTTCCGCTAATCTCGTTTTCCAAACCAACGCGCGCCCCCTCTCCCCTCTGTCTCTTACCGCACAAGGCGGTGAATTAGGAGAGAGAGAAAGCGTCCGCCTTGTAACATGAAGCAGCAGCGCTAACCCTCCTCCTTCCGCAATACCTCCCTTTCCTTATACCACAAGGTGGTGAGTAGAGAGGGAAAGTGTCAGCCTATAATCTGAACACAGGCGCTTCTCCTTCCCCCTCTCTCCGCAAACGGCCTTAATCAAATCAAAACCACCCCGTCTCAGCGCTGGATCTCGGCTCAACCATGTGTGACCCACTCACACTCCACGCATCCACGATCTAACGCGTACAAACACACAGACATACTCTCTCACGCTTTCCTTGGCCTGCCACAGATTTCGTTCTCCTTCGGCGCTCAGAGGCGACGAAATCCGAGAGGGGTTTTTAGTGCGTAGTTTTTTTTTTCACGCACGTTTCTCTTGCGAGATTGAACCCTACGACGGGCCACCAACCACGGGTGGAGTAGTTCCGGCTGCGGGCGCGAAGATTTAACGCTCCCGATTTGGACACGGCGAGAGGGAGAGAGCGTATCTCGCGGGTGTGTCATATACGATTTCACCGCGTTTTCGGTGAGACTCCCCCCTCTTCGTACCCCCCGAACGACTACCACAGATATATTAAGGAGTGTGCCGTCGGGCGATGAAGTGCCAGCTCTCTTGTTCTGTCTATTTCTTAATTTGTTTTAGTTATATAACGGCTGCTTATTTCTTCGCTCAGTATCACGCTGGCGTGAGTTCTATCAGAGATGGTGAATACATTGCCCTTCACAAGTTCATGCACATGCGCTGTTTTTTTTTTCGTTTTCTTTCATCGGCTTACGACACGTGACATAAAGCAAACAAGGGGCAGGATCGCTTCTGCGCAAGCTCAACTCAAGCCTAATATGATGGAAGAGAGTTCCCAGCATTTAATTTCAGACGTGGTAGGAAATGTGTGTTTCGGCAGTGCGAAACAGCCAGAAGAGTAGGCTGGGAAGCGTAGTAACTTAATTACGGCGTGTTAAGTGATGAAGAGTATGGCATGAGAGCGCAGTATTCTAGCTTCATCATTCTAGACGGCGCGAGCAGGATCGAGAGTGTGATTTCACACGCTGGAAGCGCTGTGCTTGCTGATGAGAAAGATTTAGTGTCCTTACTAGCACACAGTGCAAACTCAATTAGGCCATGAGTTAGGATGACCTTTAAAAGAAATATCTTTGTATAGGCGAAAGCGACGAATGCTTTCATCTGCATGAAAACGAAACCCACTTGCTCAGGTTAGGGTTGACGTCAGGGAACCTCAGGTGGTTCAATTTCCGGAGCCCTCCTATACGGTGTGCCTCGCATTGATATCGTGGTTTGGGTGCGTGAGGCCACAAAAGTTGTGTTATAATAAATTATCATATAGAAAACACGTGCCACCACGTACAGTCAACCCCACAGAAGTTCACGGACCACGTGAGTA
The DNA here is from genome assembly GCF_043290135.1 of Rhipicephalus microplus. Taxonomy (NCBI): domain Eukaryota; kingdom Metazoa; phylum Arthropoda; class Arachnida; order Ixodida; family Ixodidae; genus Rhipicephalus; species Rhipicephalus microplus. The sequence goes on along the minus strand of NC_134708.1, from coordinate 25,645,536 downwards.
GACCGGGAATGGCGCAGCACTCAAGACGCACCACTCACTACCTGATCGTTTTCTGACTGGACGCAAATATTTTTTCTTGTCTTTCACGTTTTGACGAGACGCGCTCTTTGGAAGCCGCGGCTGTTTGCTTCTGTGTCGAGAGCAGTTATTCAATATAACTGCAATCAGATTGATTGACATGCGGGGTTTAACGTCCGGAAACCACCATAAAATTTTGAGAGACGCCATAGTGGAGGGCTCCGGAAATTTCGACCACCTGGGGTTCCTTAACATGCACCCAAATCTGAGCACACGGGCCTACAACATTTCCGCCTCCATCGCAAATGCAGCCACCCCAGTCGGTATTCGATCCTGCGACCTGCGGGTCAGCAGCCGAGTACCTTAGCCATTAGACCAACAGGGCGGAGAATAATTATCAGTAGCAATCTTTCTTGCAAAGTGATATCTACCCAACGGTATGCCGTTCGAGGCACGTCGTAATATCTTTGATTCTGCTGTCAAACAGAAGTGTAACGGTCATACTGAAAATAAATTCTTTGCATGAAAACTGTGCACTCTTATAACATGGAGCACGACAGCAGAAAAGTTTAAGGCCAGTGAATATAACAACACCCGTTTGCGGCTGTGCATTGTGGTCGATGATATATAGCGTACTACTGGGTGGCGCGTACAAGCAGTTTGGCACGTGACCACGTGGTTCGTAAACTTTTGGGGTAGACTGTACGTCTGCAAGACGTAATTCGGTAAAGCGGTACTATCACCGCATCACTCGTAGAAGTATTGAATTACTTTTTGCGCGTGTACTGCTAATAGACTCTGTGGACGGAATCCCGCAAGATGGTCGAAGGGTTGGAAAAGTAAAACTCTTGACCACCCATTTGTAGCACAAAGCCACGAGGAAATTTGTACGGTTTGCGCGGAACAAAAAGCTTCTTAGTTGCCGAGCAGTTTGTCTTGGTCCTTAGATCGAACCCGGCACCAATATCTTTCCGGGGCGACCAATCAAGCGAACCAGGAAGCTAGCAATCAGCAGCGTGAGGGTGAATTCACCCAAAACTAAGAACAGTGCGGGTACGTGTTCATGTGCTTCGAATTGTCGATGAATTCACTCTCGTGTGCCGCCCTCTCACGGAGAACAAAATTCTGGGGCCTTGTCCAAGCCGGCCTTTGACTCGAACCGCCCTGAGGGCGTTGTTCCATGTCTGCAAGCCACCGGATTGAGTGAAAAACTGTGATTATTTCAGGAAAATGTTGCTGTAAAGTGCTGAGATGATCCTCCAGTCCTGGCGTGTTCTGTTTTTTTTTTTCTCAAGTGTCCCACTCTTCCTTTTCCCCTTCATTCTTTTACACCTTTTTCCTTTTCCCGTGTACAGGGCAGGAAACCGGAGCCTGCCTCTGGTTAACCTCCCTGCCTTTCCTTTATCTTTCCCTCTCTCTCAGGTACCGATTGCCTTTTTGTGACTCTGTCGTACATATTGTTACAGAGAGAAAAGACGTAGCAGAAAATATTTACAAGGTATTTACAACGCCAGGCATACAAAGCCGAGCCAAGTGCACGCGGGTATCAGGAGGCATCGTCTTCCTTATTGCTGTCTTCCTCTTCATCTCGGACAGCGCTTCATAGCAATATCACGGCAAGCACTCGCTTCCTGTTTCCAGAATATTCATGGAAAGTCGTCGAAATCGTGAAATGAGGGATGTAGTTCAATTTAGATCTTATCCCTAATGTCTCTGCACAGAACACGGATGGAAACACCGAAGAAGAAAGAAGGATAGGAAGCGCAGACTATCAGCTGAAGCTTTATTGTAAGAACGAGTTTTATTGCAAGTCTTTTACATTGCCTCGTTCTTGCAATAAAGCTTCAGTTGATGATCTGCGCTTGTCTTTCCTCTTCTCTCCCTTCGTGTTTCTGTCCTTTTTTTGCTCAGTTACATTGTGAATTATTGCCAGCTCCCCTACTAACCATTCTTCTGAAATTCAGATAATATATCGGGTACAAATGTTAGCGCAGTATAATATGGCTCAAGGTAGCAGCTAAATAACTGGCGGAATAGCTAATAAAATGTATTGATTGCATTGATGGAGAGTGAGCAGATGGGATTACTATAGCATCTGGCGGAGTGCATCTCTTCCTCGCGTTTTTTGGTAAGTCTGAGATCGAATTCGCAACATCAGAAACACAAAGCTAGCTCAAAGAATGCACGAACGCAGACTTGCAGATTTCACCATCACACACCTTAGTCCAAAAATAGGGTCACTTTTAGAATTTCTCCCCTTTTCACTGTATTTGTGCTTGCGAAAGAATACACACTTTGTACTTCTGAGGCGAAAATTATGCGAAGATGCTACTTTCCCACTTCCCATTAAATTTCAAGCGCACAAATCACGTGACTTCGCCGATCACCATCGGGCTCACTATCTCCACCACCACACCTGGCGCTCCAGATTACGGGGCGCGATATGCCGCCTCACCACCCTCCCACTTGGCGGTCGAAACTACTACCCGTTTGCGCCCGCTGCAGCCACAGGAGGCGCTGCCTGCCACACACGAATGGCGCCATTCATTCCGCCGCCAGCGTCCTATCTTGGTCTAGCCAGCTTTGTAAACTAAAACTCGGGCAGTTTTTCCGGATTAACCGCAGATGTGTAGATTCCCCAGAGCGATTGGCAGGGGAACCGGACAAAGTACAGAGAGCGAGGAGTGACGCCATGGTGAAGGGGAATCCCCGCCGCCGCCATGGCGGAAATAATGGGGGTATACGCCACGTGACATAGGTCGAACACGTGCGCCCGCTTTCGCTGCTAGCGCCTACGCAACACGCCGAGCGTGATCACGTGACGTACGCGTGGTTTCGTTTTAACTTATCCCGACGGCCCCTCGAGACTTAACTACGGTGATCCGAAGTTGATAGTGCAGCAGTGCGAAAGCTCGTGTGTGTGTCTGCATGTGTGTGCGTGAATGTGTGCGACTGGACGAGCTCACGTCTGCACGTGCGAGTAAAACGTTGTTGTCGTAGTCGTTGTTGTTGTTGCCGGTATTGTTGTTGTGTCTGTTGTTATAATAACTTTTCTTTACGAAAAACTTGGCGCTTGCGCATCACTCCGGCTGCCCTTCTTTTACATGACAGTGATTGTCATCTATCTACATACCTGACAGATGCACGCGTGAATGTACATTCGTATTATTGTTCTTCTTCTTCAATACCTTCATTCATAGTGACGTATGTAGGCTACACAAGGCTTAGTTGAAAAAGTCAAGAGGAAGTTAATAAACCAAAAATACTTGCTTAGGTGCACATACATATCGCAAACGCGCATTTGTAGCAAATCTACACTAACGAAAACCTACGTATGTGAGTAAAGAAAACAAACGGAAGCGTCTCGTATGCCCTTCGTTATTTAGTGTTCTAAGAAGCAAGAACAGTCTACCGCGTTTATTAACTTTTGTTCCCGTGTTCTTACAACATTAAAGAGAGTGCCTGAACGATGTCTTACAAAATGCCCTACAAAACAGAAAGCAAGAAATTTTGAAACTGTTCAATCAAGTTCGATCGCTAATGGCATTATTAACTTGTCAATCCCGAATTTTCTTGTTTACTTCCATTTTTCTGTTTATCTTGTTTGATATTCCACTCCTTCTTAAGCCTGCTGAGGCCTGCAGTATTGCGAAGTAAATAAACAACTATATAGCCCCTCAACGCAATAGTTCCCATGCACTAAAAATTGCGAACGTCTTACGTAACAGCAACCTTACTGCAAACAAACGAAGGCTGCACTTGTCCCTTGCAAGAAAAGAATTTTCTTCATGTGTGACCGACGGTATAGGCAAACTTTTATTTCAGTATTTACCAGCGCCAGCATCACAAAACCTTGCATGAGGCGAATGACGAATTCTCCGCTGAATACTCTCGTTCATTGCACATGCTTATCGTGGTCTTCGGCTGTGTCTTTTGTTCATCTAACAGCGACTACCAACACAAAGATGAACTGCGAGGGCTGGTGAAATATTGGGAGTTCCCGGGCGACAGCTCGTAACCGCCCCTGTGCGGTCCAATCAATCTTATCTGCCACTTCGGACGCTTGCTCCTCCCGAAAGCCTCCTTTAATTCCCCGAGCCGAATCACCAGTTACAAAACAGATAGTCGTGCTGCTATTGAATAGCTCGGCTGCTTTTGGTACGGTTCGACGAGAAGCGAGAAAGCTGTATTATTGGAATGATATCTTCAATGTCTCAGTCGTGGGCACAAATCATCATGGTGTCCCTTAGGCATTCAACTAAGACGACTTGAACGTTAAAGGGGCCCTTTAACACTTTTAACGACTTCATAGTTTTACAAGTTTTTCTAGCTGGTTGCGTACACCGACGGCTGAAGAAATAATTGCCACAAGAATGGTATCAATAGGGATACGCAATGCAAAGTTATTCAGCGTAGAGATAGGAAAATACAATGAAACGGATGCTTACCCTCAACTCAGTTTTTGTGGGCTCACCGTACCGTGTTTCCCTCACCCTCTCACGTAGGGAGGTTGCCCAATCAAATCAACTAAAAGCCCTATTGTACAGGAAGCTCGCATGACATATTGCCTGTTACGTCCAGCGTATTAAGGACGCCATTGCGATGGTAACAAACAATGTGGTACTTAAAGATGGAACGACACGTGCGAAATGAACCAGCTTGCTAACGCTTCTACAATGTTTTGTACCTTCACTGATCTTTCTTTTTGCAATTATATATATATATATATATATATATATATATATATATATATATATATATATATATATATATATATATATATATATATATATATATATATATATATATATATATATATATATATATGTGTGTGTGTGTGTGTGTGTGTGTGTGTGTGTGTGTGTGTGTGTGTGTGTGTGTGTGTGTGTGTGTGTGTGTGTGTGTGTGTGTGTGTGTGTGTGTGTGCGTGTGTGTGTGTGTGTGGTGTGTGTGTGTGTGTGTGCTTTTACTTTTTCCAAATAACAACACCCGGAGTGTCGCCTGCACGTTTCCTCCACCACATGCCGTTCGGCGCATTCTTCGACCAGCTTTGCAGTTTTCAAGCTGGAAAAGTCAGAGAGCTTTATTCTCTGTCGCTATGAGTAAAAAATCATGCTAATTAAAAAAATAAATCTAATAGTAATCACTGTTTTGATGCAATGCCGCAATCACAATTAACGTTACATTTATCCAATGATACGGCGGCAACCTTCCGGCGTCATTTCCACTCGCAGTAGTTCTGGCGAGCAACGCTACGAGTTACGCATTCATAAGCGATGTTTTCAAGCGTTAGGGTGCCTTTTTTCAAGCTTTTTACTGGCCTGGTCAAGCGAGTTTCACTGTACCTCGGACTCGCTCGCTGCATTTCGTGCACCAGTCGTGCCCTCGCGATCTCCGACGACAGCGCAGCTCTGGCTGACTGGGCTCCCCTACGCCATCTCCTGACGCCGACAAGAGCTCTCGCCGAGTGGTGCCCCATCATCGGACTCCTGCGACCGTGTCCATCTTTCCTCCTCTTCTGTCGTTTTCTATCGTTTGCTGTCCCTGTGCATCGCTCTCTTTTAATATTTTAATCCTATCCTGTTAATTACTCCTTACCCCCATTCCTCGTGAGCTACTGTTGAGGTGTCGCACTCTGACGTAGACAGTTACGGGGCTCACTTCTCTTTTCTCTTTAAGAATCACATAAGACACTCTACGACGACGTGGCCTACAAGTGTTAAACACATACCCCGTGAAGGGCATTGCAAAATTGAGTTGTCGCGTTGCAGTTGCGTGTCAGCGTATACAGCGAACGCGTTCGTCGGCTCGTGTGTCCACCAAACTTGATACACCTCTCCAATTGCCCTTCTCAGCGTCCCAGGTGAAAAAACAAAGAGCGCGCGAATGTGGTCGCAGAGGGATACGCGAGCGTCTGCTAAGCCTGGCGTTTCTCGCGGAGAAAACTTAAGAAACTTACGAAACGATCACAGGCAGTCCACGCAGTAAGACACGTTCGGCTAGGCATAATGTTGGCAAACTTTCGGCTAGCAGGCTAAGCCACGTCCGGGCTAGAGGAACACCACACGCGCACACTGTGCGCATGCCACCCCTCTAGTCTGGCCGTGGCGTCCGTGCCGCTTATCAAGCCCGGCTGTGGCTAAGCATAAGCAAACCAGCTTTCACTTGCATAACCGGGTCTTGCCGACCTAAGCTAAAAGCATTATCAATGCAAAGCATTTGTCAGCGAACTTCGGCTACTTTCAGCGTATCTATCTATCTATCTATCTATCTATCTATCTATCTATCTATCTATCTATCTATCTATCTATCTATCTAACTAACTAACTAACTAACTAACTAACTATCTATCTATCTATCTATCTATCTATCTATCTATCTATCTATCTATCTATCTAGCCGCCTACGACATTTAGCTCTCCTGGCCGTTTCGACGATGGTATCGATACCAAAGTTGGTATGGCATAACATGACTGTATGACGAGCATAAGTTACAAATCATAACATGAAACTGCATGGCACACAGAAGCGACAGACCATAACATGAAAGTCATGATATACGTGTCATGTTACAACATGACTACATGCGACGCTCATGATCCGCTCGTGGCCGTTTCGCTAGCTTCACTTATACCAAATTTCGTACCCGGTGACTTGAATAGATAAAAAATATAAACGACTCGTGAAAACATAATAATCATGACATAGAACTCATGTATGGCATAATTCACCTCCAGTTCTTCTCAATGTGCTGATTTTAAAGTGACAAATCAACCTTCTTTATTCATGCTTCGTATAACATCGATTCCCACTTACGTGGGATCTGCCAATTTTTTTTTCCTTCTCAATCAACCGAATGCGTAAAGTTCTCTGCGGATGAACGTCTAGAGACTTCACTACATTGCTGTCCGCACAACCGTCAAACCTTGTGAATGCATAAAGGTAAAAGAAAGGTTAGAAATGAGCTAACAAAAATTCTACACGTATTGACAAAACGGAGCATTTGCCCCCGAAATCGACACGCTCCATCAACTCTTCTGCGCCAGTCGTGCTCAACACTTTCATCGACACATCCTGCTGGCACAAATTGAAATCCGATGCCATGGAGGGACATGGCGCCAATGAAACACCACGGTAATTAGGCAGGACCGATCTCCCTTTATGAACATTTTAGTTGACGGATTTTCATATTTTTAGAGGTCCTAAATCATGTATTCCCGAATGCTCAGACGCGGGACTTCTCTTATATTTTTTGGTTTGCGTGGCTCCCTGTAATGACGGCACAATCTCTAAATCTGGATGTCGTTCGGGATGACAACCCTTTTCGCCAACCCTTTGGAGTCCTTCCAGAAGAGAAGAGGGAGGCAATCCTCTCCCAGACTTTTTTTTTTGTCTTATTAACTACCTCGATCGAACAATCTCTCGACGTCGCACCCTTTTGTTCGAGTGTCGGCTGAAACGATGTTCCTCTCACATTCGCTCCTCAGCCCCCAACCCTTCTCGAGGGACACAATAGAAAGCTTCGAGAACGGGTTGGCGCACCACAATCGCGAGCCCTGATCTCGGTAACAAAGGGCTTCAGACGACAAACCTGCAGCGTGTTCCTGGTTTCTCGCTTGACACTCCAGCAGTCATTCACACCCTTCTAAGCTTGTAACGGAGCCTACATTCTCCCGTCACGTAGCTACTGCGGAAGGTGGCGATTTGTCGCGCCTGTCTGCTCCGAATCGCCATTCTTTTCGAGGGTGTGTTAAGCGTTGCTGGTTATGACAGCTGTCATGACAGAACACGATGCATATTAGTTACTGAGGTTTATGTCCCGAAACTATGATATGATTATGAGAGACGCCGCAGTGAAGACTCCGAAAATTTCGACTTAGAGAAAAGTGCACGAGCCTCAAGCATCTTGGTCCCCTTTCAAATACGATCGCCGGGGCCGGCATTCGAGCCCGCGACCTTGGTGTCAGAAGTCGAGCACTATAACAACTAAACCGTAGTGACGGAACACAAGATGCGGTATTTCATCCCAATGGTCGTACTTACGTTCAATCGAAAGCAACAAATACTGAACAATCGCAGCTGTCAACAAGAGAAAAAAAAACATGGACGTGAAATGTGCCTGCTAACAAAGAGAAGAGAAAAGGCTTCACTGTTTTGACTGTTGCGTTGAACTTAATAGAGTGTTTAATAAAAAATTTCGTATGTAGTAAATGCCGATGCTTATTATATTGACACAAGCCATCTTCAAACTACGCGCGCTGCTATATTCTTATGCTCCCCGCCCCCCGGTTGCGGAAGGCATATTTGGCAAAAATCACAACTACCACAAGCAGCAAATGCTCACATGAGTCTGGCAACACTAGCTGCGTACTACACGTGAGAATCAAGAAAATCAAGGGAAGAATAAGAGGAGTGGCGTTAGAAGAGACTGTCGTTTGAAATTACCGCACACACTTTCTCTCAATTCTTTCTTTCTTGGGTACAAGTTCATCCCAACTACTTTGTTTCGTTAAGGTTTGCTCCTAAAATTGTGTGTTTTTATATAATTAGCGAAAGTTAATCGGAAACGGGAACCTGTGCTTACGAACTTTGGTATGCTTTATGAACTCGTATCAAGTGCGCTTATACATAGATGTGCCTTGGTTCCTGAATAAAGCAGTCAAAAAACTTTGTGTACTCAGATTTGCAGTTACCCAAATGCAAAGTTTTTAGGTGGACAAAACTAATCCGGAAACCCACACCACGGTCCACCACGTGGTTTAGGAGGCTGAAACTCCGGACTACGATTATTGTGTTCTTAACGGCCTTCGCGATCGTACTCTGGCTTATCTTGCGTACCTGTACTCATGAATGAGTCACGCAATACCAAATCATTGTGAAACACACAGTGCAAGTGACGACGGCGACACAAGAGGGGAGCGCTGTGTGTTCCACTTGCACCGTGTGTGCCACATTGCTTTTCCGACAAGCCAGACTTCGCTCTATGCTAAAACACTTTGAGATCCCGAACAGACAACCAGAGATTCACTTTTGTATGAAGTGCGTTCCGTTACTGGCTAAGGTACTCGTGTGTAAGTGCATTTCCAGGAGCGGAATGTATGAGTACCAAAGTCAAACCTACGTCACTTATATATCATCAGCTTAACATATGACGGCCAGCGCTAACAGTACACGAACGAGAGAAGACAACGAGAGGAGTGTTTTGTTTGCGCTGGCTGTCATGAGGATCTTCCAACTTGCTCAGCTCGCTACCATCGCTAAGCTTTATTCACTGAATATATACCTACCTATACATAACAATAAGATAAAATGGTGGAGAGAAACTATTTACCAACGACTTTTTCATTCGCAAAGGCACGACATGTATGCTAAAAAAGGCGCAAAGTCTCGCCAAAATACTCGGAACAATCTGTCACGTGTTCCATTATCTATGAAGGAGTTGACTTTTGGGAGATTTGGTGTTTTGACATAGAAACCATCGTGAGAGCGCAGCTGCACAGGATCCACGAGAAGAAACAAACGAGAGCAGGCCCACAGTTGATGTCTGTTCCTTGTTTTGTGTCCTGTGTAGTTGCGCTCTCAAGGTGGTTACCATGTTCTACTATATCGTAACGCTAGAAAGGAGACCCAAACTTTAGAATAAATACGAGCTTCAAAGACGTGGTGAACACGCTCGCTGCCCCTCGGAGACGCGTGGTTGCTTGTTACAGCCTCATGAAATGTGAGGCCCACGGGACGGCTTCTTGCTCTCCCCTAGTAGAGTACCAAGTAGCCTAAATTGCTACCAACGTCTGCTAAACAAAAGCAACGGCATGTAGTAGAGAGTGCATACGTTTCCCTCTCCTGGTTGAGTGTGAAGTACTCGAAATCGTTAGGCACTTTTTCTATACACAATCTTCTTCCTGAGTGGTCAGGCACTGGGACAGCATATCGCTCTCCCATAGTCTTTACTCTGTTTCAGAAGTTCCCTTCAGCACTGTGGGGGATAAAGGCCCCTCAGCCGATAGCAAGGGCGCTTAGCCCACCCACACGTGTTTATTCACGCCATGTCATCTGCTCACCGTATTCACGGCGTCTGCTCACCGAATCGTAGTTATTATGGCTAGTTTATTAAGTTTTGAAAAATGCCCCCTCCCCCCGCTTCCCCGAAGAGAATTTTGAGGATATTCGAATGCATTTCTTGTGCTAAGAGTACACGACGTAGTGATTTTAATGGCATAAATTCATTACGAGACGAGGATTTGTGCCATAGCCATTTATTACACATTCATCAGTGAGTGAACGGTCGAGAGGGAGGCGCGCGTTTCACTCCATTCATATGTACGTACTAGCGAGCGGACGGGAGAGTGGAAGCACGGGTGAGAGAAGGAGCGGCGAAGCACTCACCACGGAAGCACTGCACCAAACCTCTTCTACACTCTCTTCACACAGGTGGAAGCGCCCTCGCAAGCCAGAATGCACTCCTCCTCTCCACTCACTCTCCACTAGTCCGCCCGCACCACCTGCTCTGGTTACTAGGGGCGAGGATAATGGCGCTCGCCCGCAGCTGTTGATATAGGAGAGGGAGTGTGAGCGGAGAGAGACACCTTTCAGCGCGCGGACACCACCAGGCGCCTGACAAGCCCCGACTAAGAAATAAATTCGCATTTAAAATGCATTAAAGCTATCAAACAAGCAACTACACCAGGAACTAGACAAAGAGTGACTTGTTGGGCTAGTTGGTTCATTTTTAACATAGCTTCAGGCGCGAAAAAAACACGAGAGAAGGACAAGCGCTTGTCCTTCTCTCGTGTTTTTTTTTTTTTTCACACCGAAAGCTACGTTAAGAACTTCACGAGGCACGAATTTGTTGCTCTGATAAAGACCGGTAGAATGCCAAGCCGTATAACCTCACTTTGTGGCTGCTTCTCTCAGGTGCTGTTAGTGTCTCTCGTATGACTGTTTCTTAGGGCGAAGCTCCTGAAGACGTTGAAATGGCAAGCAATTCATATCTACCAGCGGAGAAATAGCGTGTTTTCAGCATTACAAATGAGACGGCGCAATGAGCGCGCTTATCTACCACGCGTACTTTGCTCTACGGAGAAAATGGGCCTTATCCGCGCTATTTTGTGGCGGGGGAGAATCACGCGGTTTCAGCTCTGACCGGAACGATTGTGTTTAGTTGCCGGGCGCATCACAATCACTTCGCTCGCGGGGCAGGCCTGTTTCTGAAAAGAGCGCGCTTTTCAAACAGAGCGAAGTAACATCTGGGGCTCTTGTCAGTTCACACTCTTATTTCGACTAGCGAATGCGTTTCGTGCCTCGTTTTTATTTGAACAGCCCGTTAAGTGCCGAACTGTGTGTGTTGTCTTAGTGCGTCGTTTGTGCGTGAGCAGTGTGCTGCACGTTTTGATCTGCTTGCCATTCTCAGCGTCACATTCCAAGTTGTTGCCATCGCATTTCGTATTGTGGTGAAACTGACTTTTAATTTGTTTCCACTGAAGGAGGATCTGACGCGTACGAAAGGCTGTGCTAGGTTGTATGCCTGATATTTGGAGTTGCAGCGTTCCTGGTCTGGTGAAGCAGTCCGAACCACATGGTCCGAACACTGCCTCGGCGTGTTAGGTTTAGCAGGTGTGGCTAAGCAAGCAGCATATCTCACCAATATCGACAAAAAGTCCCAGAGTGTGACGAAACAAATCTATGGCTGATTTCGCCATTTGTTTACTGCTGTCAGCTCAGTGGGCGTGTAGCAAGAACAAGTCCAGATCTAAACGGGCAGTCACTTTTGCATGGGTGCAGCCCTGTTGATTTGTAAACAGTTACCGGCGGTAACCGACACAAATGATCAAATGCGTACAAAATAAATGCGAAGACGAATAAACATATCATGTATCGATTCGGCGTAAGACACACAAAAGAAACAACCATTTTAGTTATCCCTGCCAATGTCAAGGCCCTTTTATGTGGGACTACGTTTCACTGCAACGCCGTCTGGCTTTCTTACACCCCGTAGCTTTTGTAGTGCCTATAGTGAATAAGAACCAACATCTTGGTTATAGTTCACTATTGTAGTGCAGAACCACAGTGGCAAAACAGAGTATTAGCCCCGAGAACGAACACTGGCGTCGCTGCAGTCGCGGCAAAGTGACGTCCCGGAGAGGCCTTCGCTGCTCCGCCGCCGACGCCTGCCGACGGTCGCTCCTTTCCAAGCCTATCGTGTACCCACTCTTTTGCGATACGGTGGTGATTTCTTCTCAATTTTGAGTAGCAGATCACTAAAAGTACATTGTAAAGGTATTTACTTCTGTTAAAAGTTAACTAAGCTGCAGAAAGTATCCACTTTGAAAATGAAGGTGCAGGACCGCGAGACATTAGTTGTTTTCACCATGCACGTACTCGACGAAATGAACGCTAAGAAAATGTTCGTGCTAATTGGTTCTGACTCTATTACAACTTAGCATAGACTACGCGACTAAACATTTGTATTGAAGTATTACAAATAAAATTAGGACGTTTTCAGTTAACTCACAGCATTGCGATTTACTGTGTTAATTATGTCTGCCTCTGCTAATATTGTAGCTCATTAGACAGAATTCTGATTTCGGATGCAGGAGACTTAAGATGGATGTGTCTTTCATACACAATCACTTATAATAGTCAGAAAAAAAAGTAACGCTGCAAACCACAAAATGGTTTTCGTAATTCTGAGAAGCCGGTTTACTCGGACCTCATGTACAGATTTCTTCTCAACAATCGTCAGAATCACGTAGTGACATACCCTCATATGCGCGAACAGCTGACTCGATCTAGCACCATGTCATAAACGGTAATATTCACTTCACGTAGGAGCACTGCTGGTAGCAATGGTTTGCGAAACAAACGGAAGAAAGTCGAAATGAACTGTTTTGAAGGCACACACTGCTTCGATTGATTGATATGTGGGGTTTAACGTCCCAAAACCACCATATCATTTTGAGAGATGCCATAGTGAAGGGCTCCTGAAATTTCGACCACCTGGGGGTTCTTCAACGTGCACCCAAATCTGAGCACACGAGCCTACAACATTTCCGACTCCATCGAAAATGCAGCCGCTTCAGTCGGGATTTGATCCCGCGACCTGCGGGTAAGCAACCGAGTACCTTATCCACTAGACCACAGCGGCGGGACTGGGCATTCATTCCGCTTCGTGGCCCAGGTGATAATGGAACGCCCTTTGCATCAATGAAGCAACAATTGGTCTCGCATGTCATGCTCATGTACAGATTGATGCTGCTCTGTGGTAATCAACCGTGGGAAAAAAATTTATTCATCAGGTGGCTATCTAAACTCGTACTTACAAGCGTGACAGCACATTTGCTAGGATGTCGAGCGTAGTTCCTCTCGGAAATCAGTAGCAGTTTTGTTTTTCTAGTCAAACGGAGCCCCGAAATTATCGCCAAAATAATGAAGCTAAATAACGTGATGAAATATGAGCCACTACACAAGATCAAATCTAATGCAACAGCTGTGGTGGTATTCTCGGGCAAGTTCATTCGAGATATTTTGCGATACTCAATATTAACTTAGGCACACGCCCAAAGGCAAAAACAAATGCTACCAGCAGTTACTCCGATATGCTCGTTACCAAATGTGGAAGAGAAACAATCACATGTTTTCAGAGGAATCGCCCGTGAACAACGCAACCTGAATTGCAAGCCCGCTGTCGTATGTTTCTGAATCGTGACATGATTGGGAGACACGCTGCAGTGCTGTTCACCCCGTGTTGCTGTTCACCTTGTCAGAGTGCGGCTGCCGTGGCGGAGAATCGAACCCATCTTTGAGGTAAGCAGCACGACATCATAACAAAACTCATCAAAGCGTGTACGCTGAAGCGCAGGCACCGTTGGCGATTCTACTTTTTAAAAAAATGTTTATTAGGGGTGAAGCTCTTTATGGCGTGGGCTGCGCGTCCCTTGTATGTAGCCACTTGTCGTTTGGTTTTTGAAGAGTTCACTAGATGGCGGTGCCATCCCCTGCATGTACCATCCCCTGCACTAATCTTTTAAAGGGTATCTATAAAGGTAACAAGATAGTTATAAAGTGGGAAAACAGGTATCCAAGCCTGCAGAGGTAAAACGGGGGCTTTAGGCAGGGGTGCCCCCTGTCACCCTTATTATTCATGATGTACCTACAAGGATTAGAGGCAAAATTAGAGGGAAGTGAACTGGGCTTCAACCTCTCTTTAGTCAAACAAGGAAAACTTATTGATCAGGCACTACCAGCATTAATGTACGCAGATGATATAGTGCTAATGGCCAACAACAAGGAACATTTGCAGAGATTGATGGACATCTGCGGTAATGAGGGAGATAGGTTAGATTTTAGATTCAGTAAGGAAAAACCAGCAGTCATTATTTTCAATGACAACGAAGGTAGTGAGCTTGGAATATAGGAGGTCACGCTCGAGATAACAGATAAATACAAATATCTGGGCGTATGGATAAGCAATGGGACTGAGTATCTGAGGGAACACGAAATATACGCGACGACTAAAGGTAACAGGAATTCAGCAGTCATGAAAAATAGGGCACCGTGGAATTACAATAGGTATGATGTTCTGAGAGGAATATGGAAAGGGGTCATGGTTCCTGGGCAGACGTTCGGCAATGCGGTCTTGTGCATGAGATCAGAAGTTCAAGCAAGATTAGAAATTAAGCAACGTGGAATAGGTAGGCTTGCTTTAGGAGCTCACGGGAATACACCAAATCAGGGAGTCCAAGGTGATATGGGATGGACATCATTTGAGGGCAGGGAAGCTAGCAGCAAGATAAAAATTGAGAAACGATTGAGAGAAATGGGGGAAGAGCGTTGGGCTAGGAAGGTTATCAGCTACTTGTACATGAAGAATGTAGATACAAAATGAAGGAAGCGAACCAGGAAGTTGACTGGTAAATACTTAGAAAACAGCAGGTGGCCAAACCAAAAAGAACTATCGGTTAAGAAGAAAGTGAAGGAAACGGAGACTGACATGTGGAGAATGGGCATGATTAAGAAGTCCGCACTAGAGATCTATCGAACTTTTAAGCAGGCTATTGCCAAGGAAAGGATCTATAATAATACTCGGGGTAGTTCTCTACTGTTTGAGGCCAGGACGGGAGTACTGCGAACCAAAACATATCGAGCCAAATACGAAGGGGTAGACACAGTATGCAGTGCGTGTGGAGAGGAAGAAGAAACTGCCGAACACTTGATAATGTTCTGTAAAGGGCTTCACCCTATAGTTCAGGATGATGGCGCAGAGTTTTTCAAAGCACTGGGGTTTAGGGACCGGGAGAGCAAAATAAACTTTAAGCGGGTAGACTTAACTAGAAAGAGGTTATCTGATTGGTGGCTAAAGTCAAGACACGAGTGAAAATTAAACTCTTCACTGCAAAGTACGAATCCTCAAAACTCACTCTTTAAGGAAAAAAAATAAATATAGTTTTGGGGTCATTAAGTATTACGGCTTGGTGGCGCTAGCCACAGCCCGATCTTAAGGGTGCAGCCTTATCCATCCATCCATCCATCCATGTAGCCACCTCAGTTTTGCAGTCTTCACTAGATGGCGGTACTTGTAGCTGATGATGAAAAGATGCAAGATGTTATAAACTAGACGGTGGTACTTGTAGTTGATGATGAAATATGCGAGATGTTATACAATAGGAATGATGTCACATATGGCGTGTGTCATTGGTGGAAAACAATCGTTCGATTTAGTGCGGCAACGTACTCTAGGGGGAGCGTTGTAATAAAATCGAGTGGGTAAAATTTACGGAGGATTCATGGCTTACCAGGTTTACCTCCGGAGCTTCGCCTACTCATCATCATTCACTCTGTGGATATGACGGCACTTTTTTATTGTTTTACCAGGAGCATCATCGATGATGCTTTCGTCATTTATTTTAAGCGTGTGACAAGCAAAAAGTAGGCGCTTGCAACGCAACGGCGTTCGAGGAGAGCGCGTGTTCTATACACGCGTGCTACAGCCAGATTCGGAATCGCTCGCTGGATTTCGTGCCGACCGGTTGTGCTCCCGCGATCTCCGACGACAGCGCAGCTCTGGCCAACCAGCTCGCCCTCCGCCATCTCCTGACGCCGCGAAGCTCTCGCTGACTGGTGCCCCGTCCTCGGACTCCTGCTACTGTGTCCATCTTTCTTATCTCCTCCTTACTTCCATGTGGGTCTGTCGATATCTGTCCCTATATCTACCGCTATTCCTTTTATTCCTCTCTATTTCTTTTAACCCTCCTTACCCCCATCCCTCGTGAGCCACTATTGAGGTGTCGCACTATGATGCAGACAGTTACGAGGCTCACTTTTATCTTCCTTTTCTCTCTTTCAAGAATCACTTACACAGCCAGATTCAGAGTTCGTGCCGTGACGTCATGCAAGCCTCCCACCAGGCGATGCCCCTCCAACTTATTCGGGGCTAATAGAGTACACCGTACTAATCGCCGAACAACTTAAGCGCTGCGGGGAAACTTTGAATCATACGTGAAAAAACGTTTATTCTAAGTGGTTTCCAATAAAATTCTAATTACGTTTTCGTTGATAGTGTACTTACTGTGGTGATTACCAATAAAAATTATGTTGTCCATTCTCAAAATATTTCGCTTAACTGAGCACTACTGTTTAACATTTTGATGAAATTTGTCAGGAAGTTCAAGTCTCTCATCAAAACCCAGCGACGTGACCACGTGTCTGCATGGTAATATAATTCACCTGAATTGAGCGAGAAGTGAAGTAAATAAATATGAGTGGTTTAGCTAGGATGTCTTGATTCCACCGCTTAAGACGGCTTAAAACAATAACGACGGGACGGCTTTAAGCTCTCCCTTAGTAGATTTGATTGATATGTAGGGTTTAACGTCCCAAAACCACCATATGATTATGAGAGACGCCACTCTCCCTTAGTAGAGTACCTAGTACTCTGAATCGTTGCCCACTTTTTCTAAACACACCGAATGATATACGCTGGTGCGCGAAACCGGCAGCCGTCTGGCTTGACGGCTTCTTTGCAAACAAAAAGCTGGTTTGGTGACGCGCTAAGCAGCAAGTTTCAGGGCGTCCTTAGGCTGGTGGGCGCCATTATGGCAAGCCAGCCACCGAAGAATGCATTAGCCTTCGATGTCGTCGTCCCTGAGGGGGCAAGCCTTCAAGACGTCGTTGACGCGGCGTCTTCAATAGTAGGCAACGAAGAAGTTGACTATGTTCAACACATCGGAGGCCGGAATTATCAAGTTACCGTGAACGGCGAAGTCGCCCTGGTTCAAATCGTTGACCCGTCACACCTCACCATCCTAAGAGAGCGCATCGCCATCGTACCCGATAGAGCCCTAATCACACAGGTAACTGTCGTGTTCCTGCCGTACCGTGTCCCCAGCGAAGTCCTCGCACAAGCACTGTCCTCCTATAGGAAGGTGTTGCATATCACCAGAGGACGCATGAAATCGCGCCCAACCATGGCCACTGGGACGCGATACGTCCGCATGCAAATGAAGGCATCATCACCGGTGCCTAACTACCTCAAGGTCAAGGGCCATATTGTGACCTGTGACTATAAAAAAAATCCAGAGAGTGTTCCGTCGATGTGGAGGCAGTGGGCACTTCCGCACGAATTGCACGAGCTCCGTTTTGTGGAAAATGCGGCGTTTAAGGCCACGACGAGAAAGGCTGCTCGCTGCCATGTCCCCATTGTGGGGACCCACATGTCACCGTCGCCAGCACCATCAGGCCGTCGTATTCTGAGGCGGCGTCAGGATTTCCCTCCACTTCAGCCAGGAACACCGTCTAAAAAGAGGTGCGACGGTTCGTCAACGCGAGCCGCGGTAACCGACCACAACTTAGGTGCGCCAATCGCGACGCTGCACCAGACGCCCACTGCGTCCCCAACGATTCCGTACCTGGTGATTCCTCCAGGTTCTAAAAACTCAAGCTCCCCGCGTTCTGTGGCCATTTCTGAGGAATCGCAGGCCAAGCCCTCGTCAGACAAGTCGCCTCGTGAGGAAATAAGATGAAAATATTGCATCTGACGCTCCACGCGTGGCTGCTCAGTGAGCCACAAGTTCAGGTGTCATCAAGGATTCTACATCTCAAGACGACGATGCCTGCATCTACGATGACTCCAACAACACCATGAGTGAGGCGCCCCTACAAATTGATGAAGACACCAGCCCCAGTAACATAGGCCAGGACAGTGTAGACGCCTTTGTATCATCCTCGCTCAAGAACCCGGACACCAAACGCCATCGGATAACTACTAGTGACTCAGAATCCCCCACAAGAGACAGAAGTCTCCTGCGGACTTTGATCCTGTCCCGGAAGCCCCGAGCCTCCGGTGCATCGCCTGGCTGCAAAAAATGACTCAGCCGCTCACGGGGCACCGGCTCCCGCACCTGCTAAAGGTACCCCTGCATTTGCTTGATTCTCTATTACGTTTTACTTTTCCCCATGGCTCTTGCTCTAAAAGTTATTACTTTTAACGTTCAAAGTTTCCGCAATCCACAAAAAAGTGGCAGCATATCCACGGGGTGAATGATGAAGAGTAGGGAGAAGCATCCGTACGTCCACTCGTTCTTGCTTCCGTCTGTCCATGCGTCCGTCTGTGTGACCATCCGTGCATCCATCCACCCGGATGGACGCACGGGTGGATGCACGGACGCGCGTTGTTGAACAATGAAAAATTCGCAGCGTGCGCGTTGATGAAAAGCCGGATTCTCCTGTCTCTCATTCCCCATTAGCAGCCATTGGCATGTACATGGAGCGCTCTCTGACAAGAAAAGGTTGCTACGTTATACTCGCTGGGCATAACCTCTTTGGTTTCAGAAAGGTTTAGCGAGCGTTGGGCCGTAGTACCATGAATACAGTGAACTAGTATATACCATGAACTCGAGGTGGTTAAAGGTGGGAAGTAGACACGAAGCGCAAGCCGTAGGAAAGTGTGCGTGTGCCACCTCTCGTTTAGTTCTTGGAATGTCCGCTCGACGGCGGTGCATATGCGGAATATAATATGAAAAGATGCGAGATGGTGGTACTTGGAGTGTTGAATAGATGGACGAACGGACACACAGACAGATGCATGGATGGACTCACGGATGGCTGCACCGACGGATGGACGCATGAATGGACGCAGAAACGTATGCATGGAAGAACGCAGGGATGGACGCACAGATGGACGTGCAGACGCACAAACAGACGCACGGACGGTCACACAAAAGGACGCATGGACGGACGGAAGCAAGAACGAATGGACGGACGGATGCTTCGCCCCACTTTCCATCATTCACTTCGTGATTATGCTGCCATTTTTTTAACCGAGATGTTTTACGTGACCATCACGTTTCCTGCGGTGCCTTCGGGCGTGTGCTGGCGTTCGACTGCACCCCAGTGGCGCCCGGGAACTCTAATGCGTTCTTCCAATTTCTTGATGCGTTCCTTTTAAATTCCCAAAATGTGGTACTTTTAGGGGATTTCAATTGTGTCTAAGACTCACATGCAGACGTTCGAGGTCCGGGTCGTGGCCGGTCAAACTGGAATGCCAGAGCACTCGAACGTATAGTGCAGCAATCGGCATTGAGTGACATTCATGAAAGTGTGCATGGCAGCAATTATGCCTATACTTAGCGTCGAGCAGCGTCGAGCAGCAGAATTGATCGCGTGTATGCATCCCCCGGTCTCATTACCTACGTTCACGACACTGGGGTAATGTCATTTCCACTGACACCAGCTTACATTAGCGGCAACCGCCCACTTATGCTCTCTCTCTCCCTGCCAGCGGGAACACCAACGATTTACAGACCATGGCTTCTCGATTGCCGCGTCCTCCAGAACTCTCAGTCTACGGAAAAACTGTCCCGAGCGTTACGCGCATTCCTCATCCGGGCGGATATAACTGATAGGGATCGCCTCAAAGAACAGTGGCGCCATCATTGCAGTGCGTCGTGCAGAGGACATTGCACCCATATCTCTAAAAATTCGTCATTGTTAATCAAAAAAAATCGGCAGATCCCACGTATACTGTGGGACTCGACGATATGCGAAGCACGAGTGGGAAATGTTGAAATGCCGCTTTAAAATCAGCACAACGTTACGAAATGGAGGTAAATGATGCCGTACATGACTTCCGTGCCGTGATTATCATTTTGGATGTGTCGTTTACCTTCGTCATCTAATCACGTCACGTGATACCAAATTTAGTATATGTGGAGCTAGCGAAACGGCCGCGAGCATGCTGGGAGCGCGGTATGTTGTCGTGTTCTTACATAACACGCATGTCAGGATTATCATGTTCACACCAGTCATATATTTCGTCAGCCATTGCCGTCACTTAACACCAAAGTTCGTATATGGGGAGCTAACAAAAATAGCAGTGGCTTAGCTCAGCTATGCCGGGATATACGTAGCGTTAGCAAAGGTTCAGCTGATTATTCTAAGCCTTCCAGAGTGTCTAGGATTAGCTTGATCATCATGCTTACTGCTGCTGCAATGACACACGTACATTTACCTTGCCGGGCAACTACTTCGGGATCCAATGAGTTAAGCTTCTCCACTCGACTGCACCATTGAGCAGCATTTGCACTCTCCTTCTCCATGGCTACACCACAGTGGCAAACGCCACTCAGAGGAGGCGCTATCAAGCGGCTCCAGCGCAGTGTCAGATGGCGACTGCACAGGGAAGGCGCGCGCGTCGGTGTCCATATGTCTACCAAGGCTTTGACGGCACTCCTCTGGAAAGCGCACACCGGCGGCGGCGAGTCACGCACGGCCGCGGCCGAGTGCGAGGGAGGTGCCGGCTCCAATGCGTGACACCACTGATCGTCTGCGCAGCTCATCTAATTGCGCGCACACCGGCGGTGAGCCGCGCACGGTGGCGGCGGAGTATCATTGCGCATGCGCAGACCAGTGCCACGCGAAATCGGCTCGGCGAGGCCCGTGTAGCTAACGCTACAAAACGGCCGCGACTGCATCATGAAGGGCCCCATATACTCCAATGTAGCGTTGACGCACTTGCACGCTGGGCACAGCGATGCTACGTTAGCAAAACGCGAGCACTCTATAGTCTGACGCCAGGTGCAACCGGCGTCCGTCGACGCGGCACACGGCAACCTGCGTGACATGTGACATGCTGCATTTCTCGGTGATGTGTTACCCAGACAACACTGCGTCTCCCTCTTTTCGTGACGGAGGGACACCGGATGCGCTGAAACGCGCATGTCTCAAAGCAACGCAGCGCGGCGCGCGCCTGCGATTATATGGAAGGACCGGCGCCTGGCGTGGCAACGCTGGCCTGACGCGATGAAATGAACGCTGGTGAGCACACGCACAGCGTTACCGTCGAAATGTATTGGCGCATTGACTTTGACATGTAGTCATGTTCTCACACCACACGCATCTCATGATTATCATATTTGCACAAGTCACATGCCTTCGTCATCCATTGGCGTCACTTAATACCAAATTTGGCATATGTGAAGCTACCAAGAGGGCCACGAGCGCATCATCAGAGTGACATGTAGTGATGTTGTTACATGACACGCATGTCGTGATTATCATGTTTTGATGTGTCATTTACCTATGTCATCCGTTCGTGTCGTGTAATACCGAGTTTCGTATATGTGAAGCTAGTGAAACGACCACGAGCGCATCATGAGCGTAGCTTGTAGTCATGTTGTTACATGACACGCATCTCATGATTATCATGTTTGCACCAGTCACATACCTTCGTCATCCGTTCACGTACTGTAATACTAAATTTGGTATATGTGACGCTAGCGAAACGACCGCGAGCGCATCATGAGCGTGGCATGTACTCATGTTGTTACATGACACGCATGTCACGATTTTCATGTTAGGGCCTGTCGCTTGCGTTCGCCATGCAATCATGCCATACCATACTAGTGTTGCAACATGCCATGTGAACGGAACCACCGCCAGGGCTGCAGGACCATGAAGTGTAAATCATGACATTCTTGACATACACATTATGACTTTCATGTTATGGCTAGTCAAGTATGTTCTTCAGACAGTCATGATATGCCATACCAAGTTTGGTATCGATACCATTATCGAAACGGTCAGGAGAGCTAAAAGTCGTAGATAGATAGATAGATAGATAGATAGATAGATAGATAGATAGATAGATAGATAGATAGATAGATAGATAGATAGATAGATAGATAGATAGATAGATAGATAGATAGACAGACAGACAGACAGACAGACAGACAGACAGACAGACAGACAGACAGACAGACAGACAGACAGACAGACAGACAGATAGATAGATAGATAGATAGATAGATAGATAGATAGATAGATAGATAGATAGATAGATAGATAGATAGATAGATAGATAGATAGATAGATAGATAGATAGATAGACAGGCAGACAGACAGACAGACAGACAGACAGATAGATAGACAGATAGATAGACAGATAGATAGACAGATAGATAGATAGATAGATAGATAGATAGATAGATAGATAGATAGATAGATAGATAGATAGATAGATAGATAGATAGATAGATAGATAGATAGATAGATAGATACATAGATACATACATAGATAGATAGATAGATAGATAGATAGATAGATAGATAGATAGATAGATAGATAGATAGATAGATAGACAGACAGACAGACAGACAGACAGACAGACAGACAGACAGACAGACAGACAGACAGACAGACAGACAGACAGACAGACAGACAGATAGATAGATAGATAGATAGATAGATAGATAGATAGATAGATAGATAGATAGATAGATAGATAGATAGATAGATAGATAGATAGATAGATAGATAGATAGATAGATAGATAGATAGATAGATAGATAGATAGATAGACTCGTCTGGTAACCCGAAGGTGGCGGGAATACATCCCGGCTGCGGTGGCAGCATTCAACGGTGAACGCGAAAATGTTGAGGCCCGTGTACTTAGATGTAAGTGCACGTCAAAGAACCCGCCCACCACCCACACAGATGGCCGTAATTGACGGAGCCCTCTCCTACACGGCGTCTCTCATAATCATATGGTGGTTTGGGGATGTGAAAGCCCAGATATTATTATTATTATTATTATTATTATTATTATTATTATTATTATTATTATTATTATTATTATTATTATTATTATTATTATTATTATTATTATTATTATTATTATTATTATTATTATTAGTGCTAGTAGTAGTAGTAGTAGTAGTAGTAGTAGTAGTAGTAGTATCATCACTCTGTAACCATTGACCGTCGGTCATGCGGCGTTCCACGTTTCCGTGAGACAGAGTACGTCTGCTTTGGTTAGCACGGCATCACTTTCGATGTCTCTGGCGTGTGCGTTGAGGGACCGGCAGTTTATCAGTGCTATAGTCATGGTCATCAGCAGCGTTCACGACAGCGCTCACCGGCTGCGTTAGTTAGGTAGAGGTCCTGGATGTTGGTGCGCACTGCTTAAGGGAAGGTTGGGGGGTTTCTGTGGATGTCGTTCACCATATCCCCACTGCTTCACATCCAAACATGGTTACCTTTAACGGGAAATTGCGTTATTTTGTAGGGTAATGTTACTTCAAAATATTCGAGCAGCGGTGCATAAACACTTCAGAAAACTGTTTCTGAGCTAATTTTTAGGAGCAATGACAGGCACTGCGGCAAGCCGAGTGATCCAGAGAATGCCGGAAGAGAAAAACCAATCCCGCTCTTCATTAACTCCCATCGAAGTGGCGAAAATGGGATGGACAAAAAGGCACTCCCTCTTTTTTTCTCACTTTTTATACGGCCTCCACAGTTTATTCTTCTTTCTTCTCTACCATCGAACGAGCCTATATTTCTCGCCGATGACAAACCCTCATCCCTACGACGACTCCTCGACATCCCCAATTTCTTTTCCCGAAATCCTTTTCCCACATCCCGTTCAGCGTCAAGCCCGAGGCGTCTCCATCGTTGATGGGAAAATCTCTTTCCCGATTACGAAGAAGACCGAGCACACTGCTCCATGTTGTTTGTTTACATGTCTGTTTTTCTTTCATCTGTTCGTATATTCTAATACCCATTCTTACATCGCCCCCTACACGCCCTGATGGAGAGACAAACACACGTATAGACAAATGTCTGCGGACCCGACGGGCGAAGATTTCCGGGGGAACAAAAATCCACTTGTCCATTATTGATCATAAACGGTAGTTGAATCACTTTGCGCACCCGGCACCATCGTACAAAGCCACAAAATGGCTTCTTTCTCTGGCCTTTTTTTTTGTCATCCCATTTCTCTCTCTGTCTTTTCGCCGCTCCTACACCCCTTAACACCCCCCCCCCCCCCCCCACTTTCCCGTTAACCCATCCCCTTCGACAATCTTAGGGTACGCTTCGGTAGCGGCCCGATATACGTCGTACCACAAGGACTCCGCCCCCTCATGGGATTCTGTGGCGTTTTTCGTTGTTCTTTTGCACCAATTTGTGTAGTAGTTTCACTATCTTTATGTATTTATTCTTTTTACACGCTCAACCGCGCTTTCTTTCAGCTCTGCTTCCTTCTCCATTGTCGATCGCTAGTCGGCTTTAACGCATCGTTTCATCGTTTTTGCGCTTCTGTATTTTCTGCCATCTTAGTGGCCTCTCATTTTCTTAAGTGGTAGAACCTTCCCCCTCCCTACTCCTTCCCCCCCCCCACTCTTTCTACAAACACTTCGCGCCCCCTCCCCTACCTTTTTTTTTTTTGCAGTGCTTTCATTGCGGGGGTATTCACAGCACCGCTCCTTCAGAACTCCTCTGTGGGTTCCGCTAATGTTCGTGTTATCGCGGCATATCTGCTTCCCTTGTAAAACACTGGGGCAGATCCCTTCGCTCGCGGTTTTTCGCGCGTAGATTAACAGAGCTTTGTTTTCATTATTACAGCGCGTGTTTAAGTGTAGCTATCACGAGGATGTGTGCTGTATCGGTTGCTTAGAGCTGATTGAGCCTTGTATGCATGGTTCTCCGTGCTCGGTAGGTCCCCAGGAATCAGTGTTGGCGGCGTTTCGATACACGTAATTCGTTGCAGCAAAACGGTCCTCGGTGGAGGTAGTTCGTTCATAATGAATACTGGTTCGAGTGACAAAACAGAAACAACCGTTGTACGCATCGATGACAGACGCCCTTGTATGTCCTGCCTTCGTCCCTCGCTTCTCCTCTTCTTCTTACCGCTGCTCGAACCAATATTCAGGTCCAGCTTTTGTCTACCCCGGTAGCACTGGTAAGACAAATAAAGATGCGCTACAGTGGCTAAAAGCGTAGAACACAGAGGAGACTGAGGCGCATATATATATATATATATATATATAATATTCGAAGGTCGTAGGTTCGATTCCTGCCCACGGTTGGTTATTTTTTCATCCACTTTTCTTTCTTCTTATTTACATCCCATTGGTTCTAATAACTTCCCCTGTACATTCCTTGGCATTACTGTCTGTTAGATCTCATTAATATTGTGTTAAAACACAGAAAAACGAGCCCTTAGGTATACACTTCTTTCCCTGATATATATATATATATATATATATATATATATATATATATATATATATATATATATATATATATATATATATATATATATATATATATATATATATATATATATATATATATATATATATATATATATATATATATATATATATATATATATATATATATATATTGCTTTCATGATTGAGCCGAGAATTCTCGTAAGGGTATAACTGTCATAACGTGTGAGGTACTTCGACAGTACTTCGGCCGTTATCGCAGTATCCCAGGAGGCAGAGGAATGCCAGAAGGTATGTTTTCCTAAATATAGTTATAAACAGAAATACGCTATATAACCCAGCTCTATCCGACATGGGTTCGCTCTTAGCCAGGCTTCGTTAACAAAAAGTGAACACAGGGTAGTGCTTCCAATATGGTCAACGTATAAAAGATAGGGTAAAGTTCAAGGAAGCAGACAGAAAGGGCAAACATACATAAATGTGTTTAACAGCAGCATAACCGTCCTGATTAACCTTAAGGACCGGTCTGTATTATTTTATTTTTTGCTGCAGAACTTTGTGATATGGAATAGCCGAGGCAATAGGCACTTCAACCTCTCTACAGCAAATCAGTTAAAACAGAACAGAACAGAAAACAGAAGGACACGTAAACGCTGACCACATTTAAGTAAACAAGCAAAAAAAAAAAGAGAAAACAACTGACATGATCTCGTATACCTTCCCCTAAGACGACTCGAAGGAGGAGCGTGTCTTTTTTTCTCTCTCTCTCAGTCAATTTCTTTTGCGCCCTCTCCTTCCTTCCCCATAAAGAATTGCTCTGAACTTAACAAGATTTTGCACTTCTTCGAAATTCGATGATGTTCATGCCGTTGTCACGTGTTGACCTCGTATGATGACGTCACCATGTGACGCCCTGCCTCGTCATGATGTGACAAATTTTGTCAATTCGTAGCCTCATCTCTCGGGCAAGGAGACATACGGATAGACAATGAATTTTAATTGATCCTGAGGAGTTACTGACAGGGCTCCCTAGCATAGAAGGTGACGTTTATTTTATTATTTTGTGATACCTTACGAAACCTCAATGCCACACACAACAAGTCCCGCATATGAGAGCTTAAACGTAACCATTTCAGGCACTCTTCTTAAACAGAGCAAATCAAAAGAACAACTTCCCTTCGCGGCTACCAGGCGCACCTACGCCCCCTATTCCCTGCATCACTCCTCAAAATATCCCGGCCTCGTCGCGACAATTTTTGTGGCATCTTTATAGCTCGTAAAGCTGGCTTTGCCTGGCTCTCTCCGTAAACGAGCGACCCCGCCACTTAATTCGCACCCCGAACACCCGGCAGCATCGTCCATCATGGGGGGTTACGCGATAAGCTGTGAGATGATCTCCCGGCTTACAGTGATACACTGAGTAAACTAAAGTGCTGATGGGGAAGTATCCACTTAGTTAATTTGATCCGAGCAAGTAACCGTGTTGTCCGACAAGTTGCTCATTTTTATCAGCGTCGTTGTTTATTTATTTGATGACCTAAAGAAAATCAATATTCCGAAAGCATGACATCGCTTCTTCGGGTGGGGGTCTTGTCAGTACCTTCTTTGAAAGCTGGCTTATTCTAAAAGCAAATGACACAGACAGAAGGAAGGTACAGGAAACTCTAGGAAGTTCTATTCAAGAACGTTACTCCACGCTATACCTTGCAGCAAATCCGCAGAAGGACATGTCTTGACGCGATTATGACCAGTCTGCTTTCTTTCATCTCCCACCTTGAATGCGTATACCCCGAGGTTCTCCTCTTGTGTCGAGTGTAGCGAGAGTTTAGCTAAATGCTCTTAGTTGGAGTTCAGCGCCCGTCCTATCGTGTTTTTCTGGGGGCTCACCATCAAACTTAGCTCTGCATAACTTTCGTGCAGAAAAATATCAATCATCAACTAACTGGCCACGCAACATGTTCTGTTATGGTGGGGAAGCTAACAAGACTTTGTTCGAATTTGCTGCCTTCTACACGGGTAGGTCGACGAAGAGGTAAAAGAGCAAGAGATACAAGCACGCCCTATTCACCACAGACGTGCACTGTGCAGAATAGGTAATAGTGATCGCTCAAGTAAGTTGCCGCCAAGTATTGCAAAAGAGCTCCTGTGGTTTTCTGGGCTGATGGACAAAGTATAGAAGCAACTATATACGCAGTTTCATAAAGTTTACTAATATACACTAGAGGGAACTCTGACGCTAATGTCTGTGGGACCTGCAACGAACGGCGCTTCAGCGACCATGAGAATTATGGGTAGTACACACATTTGTCTAATTTTCGTACTTCTGGCCTGCTTCTGGCTTCGTGTGTGTTCGTGTAGCTTAGAGCTGTCTTCACGAGAAAATAAATTAGGAAATATTCAGCGTTTGCGCTTCACAACAATTTTTTTAGACTTACCATTCTGAATAGGGTCACAAAGGTCTTCAAAACAAAAGCGTAACCAGCAATAAACAGAGCCGCAAGTACGATTCGCCTCCCGCAAGTACGAGGACTAGGTATATGTGTGTACTACCCATCATTCCCATGGTAGCTGAATGATCGCAGCGCCAGAGTATCCTCTAGTTAACTTTAGCAAATTCTATGCGCAGTTTCACTTCGAACAAGAGCACCACTAACAGATTTTTCAGACTTGTAACGCGCCAGTATACACAGAAAGACTTTTTCACAGAAAGAGTTTTACGACATTCTCTAACCGTTTGTGTGTTGCTGCTCTGTAATCCAGTGAAACACTTATCACGACCTCAAGAATTTGCTTTTTCAAAGTCGTCAGGTTTCACTCGTCAAAACCGAAATGTACGTGTTATTGTACGCTCAAGCTGGGAATGAATATGCCGTAGCATACTGGGAGGTTTGCCAACAAATATAAACCCACGGAAAGCTTTACGCGTCATACGAATCACACGAAAAAAAAAACCGTGATAATCCTGAAATAAACAATGTTGTAATAATTGTTGGCGTTCAACGTCCCAAAACAAACATATCATAATGAGAGATGCCGTAGTGCAGGGATAGGAGAATTTCGACCACCTGGGGTTCTAAGTGCTCCTAAATCTAGGCACACTGGCCTCATGAATTTTCACCTAGTGTGCTGTAGCCGCTAGACCACTGCGGCGGGTAAATAGACGATGTCGCGTGCATGTAAAAGGCAATGACTCCCACCTGCTATATGGTTATCGACGACCGATAATTATAATTGCTCGGGTTAAACGTCCCCAAAACAACTATGTTTGTGCGATACGCCGTAGTCGAGAGGAGCTCCGAAAATTTCGTCCACCAACGGTTCTTCAACGTGCAGCCAAATCAAAGCGCACGGGCTTCCAGTATTTCGTCTCAATTTAAAAGCGGTCGTGATGACCGTTCTTCCATCCTTTGGCCCCCGCCTCAGACGTCAACTGCCGTAACCACTAGACCACTGCGCCGAGTTATGCACGACCGACAGTCATGCGCTAATGTTGCGCGGCGAGCGTCACCTTCTGCCAGGCCACAGGTGCGACCAATAACAAGCTCGATCCCCTTCGGAACTTGTTGTCCATAGTGTTCTTCAGATTTCTCAACCACGTAGACAGACTGTTTCGTAACAGAGTTCTCAGCCGTAGCGCTTGTGTGGTGCTATACGGGCTTCGGCGGTTGCGCTTCGATGAAGGTGAAATCGTAGAGGTCCGTGTACAGCCTGATGTCAGTGCAGGAGCACCAGATGCTAAAAGTTTACAGAGCCCTACACAGCAACCTCTACCATAAAACATCTTAGTTTTGGGACGTAAAACGCAAGATTATTATTAGTATTATCATTGTTATTATTATTTATTTATTTATTTACGAATACTGTCGGTCCTCATCGGGACCAATACAGGAGCTGTAACAGTACATCAACATCTATCAAGCAGTCAACGGTACAATGGAATACAGCAATACAGTGATATACGCCCTATCGTTGAAAATATTGCCGGCACAAGTGCAGAAAACTTATCACGAGTTCCTGCGTTTACAATGTTCGCAGGGAGACAATTCCAGTCGCGTGCTGTTGAAAGACAGAATGAATATTTGTAGCAATTCTTGTGACATCTATTTTCCTTAAGTGCCTACTAGGTTTGTTTCGCTCCATGCGGGTCTTAGATTCATTTATGTAGCGAGACTTATCAACAAGTAGCAGCTCCATAATGATTAAATAGAAAAGGCCAAGTCGTTTCTCCTTCCTCCTGGCGTTAAGTATTATTGCGATACGCTATTTTAGTCCCCAAACGTGGGTAAGCAAGAATATCGCGTGTGACGCAAGTAACAAGCGCTGACGCAAAGCTTTGCGCACCCTACTCTAAAGCCACCTCTAACGACTTATTGCCTGTTTGCGCTTATTTGTATGTACCGGAGTGCACATGTGTGAACAGGGTATTGCAAAATATAAAATGTATCTGAGCATGACGCTTCATTCGGTATCATGTCTCGTGTTGTTTATGGCAGTCGATATGAATCAAAACTATCTTTATATTTTTGCCCTGGAGGTTGCCTTTACTCCGGCTGTCATCTCAACCAAGGATTTTTTTAACCTCCTTCAACATAAAACTGGCCCTGTTTATCAATGAGTGCTACGCGTCCATAGTTCTCTGCGACTGTGATGTAAGCAGATGCACGCCGTATTAAACAGACACGTCAGGTGTTACAGTAAAAACAAATCCATAAACTACCGCAAGCCGGCCTTTGATAATATGGCACGCCAGCTATGAAGGCTAGATGCATGATAACAGATTCCACAAGACGTGACTGCAATTGATACACAACACCGCACTTATGATGCATACACAAAGAATTTTGAATTTATAGGAACCCTATTTCGAAAAAAAATTAATACCGTAAGCAGCTAAAGCAAGTCATTTTACATATCACAGAGTGATGACAGTTAAATTGCTGCCATATTTCGGTGCAGTGCTACGAGTGGCATGTACTGACGTCACCAAGGTTGCCATTTTGTATACCAAAAAAAAAAGCACAGTTGTGCACGGCTGGAAAAGTTGTGTATGACGCTGGCATGGTATGCTTTGACATCCTTCCAGCTCGTTCCGGCGGCACGTTTTACGTGTGACGACTACATACCACGTGACGTGAATACATTTTGATCGACGAAGCCCCGGTTCGATTGGTGCACGCCGAGGCCATTTTCGTATAGATAGCTTTCGCATGACGTCATGGACGCCCAACATGGCTCCAACGTATGGTGACTTAGATGACGTAAAGAAAGCATAATGACGTGGTGAAAAGGAAGACGAAGTGAAGAATCACTGGGCGTGAGTTTCCTAGCGCTGCTGTTTTTTTCGCCAATTTTGTAAGTTTTCTTATTCGTCCTCTGCTCTTACTGCCAAGTTTCGGCCACCACCTTCGCGGTGCACCAGGCGCCACGTCTCCAAGGCGCCGAAGCCATATGTTAGGGTGCCACGACGTCCGAAAGCTTCGGCTACTGGTGGGGGCCATTCTTCTCGGCGCCCATCAGATGAAGACGAAGTGATGAATGCGTCCGAACAGCAAGATAATGCCGTGTTTCGCGGACCCGAGGCGGACTGTGACGGCCCCTCGACGACATCTAACGCTGACGACGAGTGTGTTACTCTGAAGAAGGCGCGAACTGATAATCAAGAGGATTACAGCGATGCAACAATCATCGAATCCGCGGAAATGCACTGTGATGTAGAAGCAGAAGACAGGCCTTTCACAACAGTCACGTACAAGAAAGCCCGACCAGCGGGGTACCCGTAATTTGCAAGCTGACAGACCCCAGCGCTTCGTTCTGGAAAGTCAATCCGAACAAACTGGCCAGTGAAGTAGTATCTGCTGCTAAAGAGAAAGTGGAGTCGTTCAGTGTCAACAGAGATGGCAACTTCTCCGTAAGTGTTTCTACAGTTACTGCATTCTCCAGACCTCTTGAGCTAACACATGTTGCTGGTCTTGAAGCGGCACCGTATATACCACAGTCGTATGTGAGGAACCTAGGAAAGATTAGACAAGTACCAGTGCAATACAGTGAAGGTCAACTGCTTTAATATTTAAGAGACAGCGGTGTAATCTCAGTCAGGAGACAGACTAAATGGCACCGTCGTGAAGATGGTTCAGCAGAGCCACATTTTCTCGGCAGTGTAATTCTTGAGTTCTCCCCCGACAAGCCACTGCCGCCTCGTATTCTCCTAGGCTTCACAAGTCATCCGGTGGAAGAGTACCTGAAGCCCCCTACACGATGTTACAACTGTCAACGATATAGACATGTTTCCAAATCATGCCATGGACAACTTCGCTGCAAAAACTGTGCAGGAGCACATGATAACAAAGAATGTACATCGAGAAATCATCCCAAATGTGGCAATTGCAATGCACACGACGTAGAATCATATGCTGGTTGTCCGAAACACCAGGCAGCTACTCGATTAAAGCGACAAGAAATTTTGCTTGGAAGAGCTCGAAAAAAAGGGATCGCCTTGTCCGAATCTTGAAACTGTGCATCCACTCCCTGTGACTTCAAAATCACAAAATAGTACATCACCACTGTCATATGCGACGGTAACCAAGCGTGCTTCAGCTCAGAAAAACAAAAGTACAGCCAAAACGGACCGTAGAGGACGATCACCAAGTGTTCAAAGGCAGACGAGCGACAGCAGGACACCGAAACCGTCAGCAACTCAGGACAACCAAGCGTCTACACCTTTCACCTCGCTAAAGCCACAGGCACAACAAGTGATGTGGATATGGTTATGTCGATGCTCTGCCTTGCTTTGAAGGCAATCCTGCGTGTAATTCCACAAGCCAATGACCTACCAGAGTTCCTTTCATTAGAGCCTCTAGCAGTAAAACAAAAAATTGTTGTATAGTAAAATGGCTCTACAAATGAACAACTGTTTCCGCAACACAGCTGTGTTTCAGTGGAATGCCAACGGCCTTAGGTCCAAAAGCGCAGACTTTAGGAAGTTGGTTGCTCAGTATAGCTTCCCCGTTCTGTGTCTAAATGAAACCAACGTTGGCCCTGACTTTAGGATATCTAAATATGTCACATATGCATCAAGAAGAAATCCAGGCTTGAGCAGGGCAGTCTTATGCGTATGGCGCGACATACCCTCTTTTGTTTTATACTCGTCGGACTTGGGGGTGCCAGAATTTGTAGGGTGCAAAGTTCAATTCCAGAAACTTACCATGACTGTAATTTGTGTTTATTTGCAACCATCGACACGTATCTCCGAATCATTTCTGGTTCATTTATTGGGTAAAGCCCAGGAACCTGCCCTCATCTGTGGAGATTTCAATGCGCACAATACCACGTGGGGCAGTACTCATACCGATTCACGTGGCCGAACACTCGAAAAAGCAATTGATCGATGTGGTCTTTTTTTACTGAATGATGGATCAGTATCGTTTTTAAGAAGTAATATTTATGCCAGCTGTCTAGATTTTGCTACAGCCTCTCCTGACATTGCACGAGATATGAACTGGTGTACAGACCTCGAAACACGAGGGAGTGATCATTACCCAGTTCTTATGCAACACCCAAGAATGCAAGTGCAAACTATCACATTCATTTTAAAGCTAACTGACTGGAAACTATTTCGTGAACATACTGGACGTATGTTCACATACGTGCAGTATGTTCACGAAATGTATCCAATTCATTGACTTAATGCGAGTCAATGAATTGGATACATTTATGTCCCACATTAAAAGCATTTACTCCCGTGCAACAAGGTTTACAGCTGTCCTAGCTGGCCACTCCAGTGTAGATGCAGACTATGAGCGCCTACGAGCTATTAGAAGGCGAGCAGAACGTTGCTATCACCACACTGGGAGGCTTGAAGATTACAAGAAGAATCAGGCCACACACATCCAATCTAAGCGACACATGCAAAAGTTAGGTCAGAAAAAATGGCACAATTTCTGCAATTCATTGACCCCATTTACTCCACTTCCGAAAATCTGGCAAACAATCACTGCTCTAAGTCATCCAGTATCTCAGCAAAACCCATTCAGAGCATTGGCCATATCTCTTGGATTATCCGAACGTGATGTTTCTAAGAAGGTTTGTACATTGCTGACTGGAACTGGGCAATTGGTTCACAAACTACTGCACTGCCTAGTTCTGTAGAGCAGCAAATCCAAGAGTCATACACTTTATCACATGCTCAACTAGATAACACGTATTCTCTACTAGAGTTGCGTACTGCTCTATCACTAACTCGCGTATGAACAGCAACCGGTCCCGACAACGTATCGTACAGTGTTTTGAAAAATCTAGCACCCAATGACATGCCAGTTCTTCTACGGATATATAACGACATGTGGACGAGGTCGTACGTTCCAATGTGTTCGGTCGCGAGAATCGTCCCACTACTGAAGCCCGGTAATTAACCGCTTTCCCTTGACTCATTCCGACCAGTCAGCCTTACTAGCTGTGTATCTAAAGTAATAGAAAAAATGGTTGACAGAAGATTACAATGGTGAATTGAAGCTAACAACTCACTTCCAGAACAGATGGCTGGCTTCAGACGACGGCGATGCACCATGGACTGTGTCTTCAACCTCGTTACATTTGTAGAACATGAGATGAGCTGTGGCAACATGGCTGTTGCGGCGTTCATAGATATTAAGAAGTCGTTCGACTCTGTGGGCCACCTTTCTGTGCTGCACGGGCTTACCTCACTAGGAGTTCACGGTCGTATCCTTCAATGGAGCGCCAACTTCCTATGTAACAGGCAAATATGCATTTCAACCAATTACGGAGACAGCGATCGCTTCAACATGAGCAGAGGTGTACCCCAAGGAAGCGTTCTAAGTCCGCTTCTTTTCAATGCTGCAATGGCAGGTCTTCCAGAATTACTGCCCGAAGCCTTGAACATATCCATGTATGCAGACGACATATGCATATGGACGTCTCACAAATCACTGGAAGTGATTAACATCGGCTTCAACAAGGACTAGACGCAATAAGTGATTACTTCAAAGGGCGAGGCATGCAGATTTATCACACCAAATCTGTAGTTCTGCCATTTACGAGAAAAGGAGTGAAAAACTTGAAGCTTTTTGTGGATGGATGGCCACAGAATCAAAATCGCACGAAAGCATCGCTTCCATGGCGTTACCTTAGATAGCCAACTCAGATGGAGTCAGCATATTGCTGATCTAGAAAATCAAGTGAACAGCACCATAAATGTTATACGTCGCATCGCGGGAACAAAATTGGGTGGTACATCAGCGTCTCTCCCCCACGTCCATTGTGCACTAATCCGACAGAAAATTGCCTACTCTGTGCCAGTTCTCCACAACATCTCTCAGACGTCGCTACACCGACTTCAGCTGTTACAAGCACAAAGCTTACGCATATGTCTGGGGGTTCCACAGGCAACATGAAGTTCTTTGACACTGGCAGAGGCAAGAGAATCCAACTTTATAGTAATTAGAAATGTGGAGACATGTCGGCACCTTTTTCGTCTAGTCACGCAACACCCTTCCCATCCGCTGATATCCAACATCGTGAACCGTGCTGGAGCGCAAATACACCGTGTGTACCAACAGTACACTTCCTGGCTTCCTGTGTCGACACATTGGCCCCTGGACCAAAACTACCCTCCATGGCTGCTTGAGCTACCAACTATTGAAACGTCAATAGAAGGACTTCCCAGCAAACATGAAGTGCCAACCGTTGCCGCTCAGCAGTTGGCGTCACATCACCTGTTTACAGGTACCAAGGATACACTCACATGTACAATGACGGCTCCGTCACCAAAGAGACAGCTACATCAGCATTCATAATTCCGGAAATGCACGAAGAATATGCATGTTGATTGGGCCACCTCTCTTCATTCAACAACGTCGGAGTTCGCAGCAATTTTGCTAGCCATAAGCTTTATTAAACTGTCAAGGACACCAAGAAAATGGGTGGTAATTACAGACTCTCTGGCAGCACTGGCATGTGTGGAAAGTGCCACTTCAAGACACATTGATGCGCGTATGGTATACGCTATACTAAAAGAGCTCTCAGAAGCTACGAAGTCGAATCATCGAGTGGTATTTCAGTGGGTTCTCAGTCACTGCGGAATTAAGGGAAATGGAATGGCGGATGAGTTGGCGAAAACCGCTCATAATTCTACGCAAACGTGCCTCATTCCGGTATCTCAATATGATGTAAATAGAATTTTAAGAACAACAAAACGTGAATTATGCCTGTCTACCTGCTTCACAGACAAAACAAAGGACTCGATCCTATATTCTGTTGATCCTAATCTTGAATACCAACCAGAACGTGACCTCCCAAGACGTATCGACACACTCATTCATCGCCTGCGACTTGGAACTGCTTACACAAAGCACTTCTCACTTCGTATTCATCGTGCAACATCGTCAGCATGTTCATGCGGCCACTACGACGAGGATATCTGTCACCTCTTGCTCGACTGTCCGAAGCACGACACACACCGATGGCGACTTGAACAAGAACTGCATAGGTTAGATCCTGAGCGACCATTTGGGTTGAATAAAATACTAGGTCCATGGCCATCCAAAACAAACGGCCAAGCAATGAAGGTGCCGCAATACTTCTTCGAAGAAACGAAGATTTGTGACGACTACTGAGCGGACAAAAGTTAAAAGTGAGCGTGTCGTCTACGTGTTTGTTTTGCCCATATTAGGAGAATTTTTGCTCTCACCCATGTAGGACTGTATATATGTATATATGCCATTTTTTCATATTTTTATTTGTACCAATTATGTGGAAATGGGTAGCCATCGCCAAGTAATTGTGACAAAAACTCCTTCGTTTATTTTCTATTTCAATAAAAAAAACGTGGTGATTAACCATATCTATAGTGTCATAAAAACGTCGCTGAACTGTTACTGGGCCAACATGCGTTTATAACGAGACAGCCAGCAAGCGATGCACTGATAGCACTAACATGACATCACAAAGCTACAAAGCTCGCCTCCCACCATGTCGCTGATCCAATGTGGCTATTTCAGGGACGTGTCTGCAAGCCATCTATAAAAGTGCAACGTATGAAAACGCTCGCGTACAATTATTTCGACGCCCGTCCTAAATCCGAAAAATGTGCAAGATTGGTTCGTAATCTTTAATATTTCCTATTTCCATCTCACTAAACACTCGTTCAGGCCGGCGACAGGCATCGGTCACGGGACCAAGTTTGTCACAAATGCTGGCATTGGTCACAGAGGGGCTGCTTTCGCTACATGCGCCAACTGCTCGATTTGTCGACAGTGCTACTGCAGCCTCAAATCTTTGAACCTATCAGACGCGATGGAACAAGGCGTCAGATGATTTTACGGGGATAATGGAAAGGCAAGAGATACGCGAATAGACTTGAATTTTGCGTGTTGACGAGTATATACCTCCTTTCACTGTTTACAAACTCAGACCCTTGATTACATCCGGTTTCATCTGCTGATGCTCCCGAATAGCTTCAGTGGGCACGAAGAACGTTAGAAAATAGCCCGCTAATTTTCTACATTTTCCTTCCCTCATTTGGCAACATCTATTCAAACACGTGTTCTTTTCAGCTACATAAAAACTACAAGAAATTGCCCTTGACATTACGCACGTTCTTTTTAACTGAAAAACTGATAAGAGACTTTTTTTATCCTTGAAAAAAAAAACGTGAAAACGACCTTTCAGTTTCGACGCTA
Organism: Rhipicephalus microplus; assembly: GCF_043290135.1. Taxonomy (NCBI): domain Eukaryota; kingdom Metazoa; phylum Arthropoda; class Arachnida; order Ixodida; family Ixodidae; genus Rhipicephalus; species Rhipicephalus microplus. The sequence continues at coordinate 25,608,319 of NC_134708.1, read as the reverse complement.
CGAGCGGGTGAATGAGGTGACTGGAAGTTTCTTGGGGGCACAACGCTTTCAAACTTGAAACTGTCTATAATACAGGTGTGAATATCGGTTGCCCTTAGGCGCTTTTTGTGGTGCGACCATGCAGTACCAGTGAATAAGTTTTAAGTACTGTATTGCTGGTGCCGAAAACGGTAGCATATAGAAGGGAGAAAGAGAACAGCTTTGATGAACCCGGAGTATGCCTTACACCATGACCCGGACCTATAAAATAAGTTAAGTAGGCATTGCGTCACTTTTTACTCGTACTACTAGGTGATGCAACGCGAAACAGCATGGTAGGACTACGAGAAACGCGTTCGCTTGTGCTCGTCTTTCTCGGTACTACACTACCGCCTCATTCCGCTTAACAGCACTTAATACTACGAAAAATTAACTATCTCGATACACTACCTACACTTCAATGCGCAATGTCTTATCGTTGATATAAAACGTTCCCACATTGAGCGGTTCATGTAATAAAAATTCAGCTGCACTCACCGTACCACTGTAACGAAGTTGTCAAGGCGAAAATGTTGAACATGTTGCGGCTGCGCCGGCATCTAACACGTGTGCAGGCACTTCTAACACCGATTAGAAAATGAAGTCATGGTCCATGCCTGCGCGGACACATTTCTTTGGGCACCTAGAATGGCGTCACACTCCACCGAAACTGCAGCGCACGCGGCAAGATACATAAGGTCTAGATGTGGAAAACTCGGTTCACTTGCAAGGCGTGACCGACCAGGAATTATCAGCGGCACGTGCGCCCGTCGATGCGGTGACGGCTGCGGATATCTATTGGCGACGTGACGCAACTGCGAGACACGATAGTCTTATCTCTCGTTGCCATAGCAACCGTCGTCACACGGAATATTCGGAATTATTGAGCCCGGTGGCGAAAGAAGGTCCCGGGCGGACGGAAAAAAAAGTGATTGCGCCATGTGCAGACTTGTGGCCGTCTGTCAGTGAATTCGGGCTTGCCGTGAAGCGCCAGGTTGCTATGGTAACGTGAGATAAAATCTTTTCTGTGTTGAAGTTATTTCGGTGGCCTCAGCGACTGAATCCTGCAACGCACCGTTGCCTGGCGCTGGAGGTGATAACAGCAGCCATGTTTTAATCGTAGTGTTCTACAAAATCCACTAGAGCGAACCATGGCGCTGCGATCGTTGAGCCACCGTGAGGATGATGCTATGCTAGCCACCATAATGATAGGCAGTACATTTAGGATGACTGCCAGTTGGGCGTTTTGGTAAAGGTCTCTGATGAAACAATCGCTAAAAATTACACACACTCAAAGAGGACACAGATGAGCACTTACTAGCAACTGAAAATTTTATTTCGAAGTGAACACTAATAAGGGGCCCCTTACTTACACTTAGCGATGCACTGCAAGAAGTGCATGCACCTGCCAACCGAAATTTTCAGACACACGAATAATTGACAGGCACAAGAAGCGGACGACGAGGGAAATAATGGAAGCATGCCCCGCCGCGGTGGTCTAGTGGCTAAGGTACTCGGCTGCTGACCCGCAGGGCGCGGGTTCAAATCCCGGCTGCGGCGGCTGCATTTCCGATGGAGGCGGAAATGTTGTAGGCCCGTGTGCTCAGATTTGGGTGCACGTTAAAGAACCCCAGGTGGTCTAAATTTCCGAAGCCCTCCACTACGGCGTCTCTCATAATCATATAGTGGTTTTGGGACGTTAAACCCCAGATATCAATCAATAATGAAAGCAGATAAAATTAGGAAAGGAGGCGACAGTTGCGTCAATCATGCGTCTGTTCTACTGACAGATGTGGAATTCGCTTTTTTGGACGTAACATAACCCAGCGCATTTTTTTTCTGTTTTACGTTTTCTTTCTTTTCTTAGTTCTTGACACGTGTTTGTTTCCGGTTGTGTGCCATCGATTGTGGGAGTATTTATTTTGGTACATCACATTGTTTATGATGCCAGAGGGAAGTCGGGAATGACGTACATGCGTGTGAGGTATTTATTAGTGTTCGCTTCGAAATGAAATTTTCAGTTGCTAGTAAGCGCTCGTCTGTGTCCTCTCCGTGTGTGCGTAATTTTTAGCGCTTGTTTCATCATGAGGTAGTACACGTATTATCCGTTTGTACGACTTCGAACTCACTTGTAGCTTTGTTTATTGTTGAGTTTTGAATTTGCTTCTGATAAACAATAAAAGTCGCAGGGAACCTCGCAAGCCCATTTCCATCGGTCAGCCTAAAAGAGTCAAGGTGACAGAGAGGGACTGTCGAACTTTTGCCGAACTTCGTGTTGCGACTAAGAACTTGCACGCAACACAGACCAGAAAGAACGAAAATTTGGGTATATCCACGTAGTGGCCAACATTCCAGTGGTCGCTGAAGCGCCTTGAGTCTCAACTCCTCAAGACACTGGCGTACGACTGTTCTCTTAGTCACTATTATGGAAATATGCGATGTGTTACTGTCCATGGTCTTCGAGAGAGAAACTCTGCGGTGAACAAACTGGCCTGCGTACGTAATGCTATACTGTACCCGCCGGTCGATAGCACCTGGCCAGTGGCTTTCCCTATTGAATTGCATATGTTCTGCACTGCTAGTTAGCGTTATTTGCTTCTTAGCGATGTATCGAGAAGTCTGAGAGGTTCCGCGACACTTCTTAGGTTTTCGTGTGCTCCTGTGTCGTTATCGTTTGGAAACCCGGCGCGCTCTCTTCGGCATTGGGCAAGAACATCGGAATTTTGCGTGCGCTATAGTCACGGTCACACGCCGTAGTACGTATTGCTGAGGACGGCTGTCAAGAAATGTTTACGCTGAAAACGACAATTTGTAGGCGGCTTTGTGCCGCTGCCTTTAAATGAAGTTGCCCGGAACTCTCCTGTAAATACGCTTCTCTACAGCTTCTCGCATGCGTGTCTTCGCGTAACAACGTACAGATCCATCGAGGCAAGTGGTGTCCAAGGGATACCTATCGTCGAAGCGGACGAACGCGCACGCAAGAGAGAGATCGAGAGACAAAACTATATATTTTCTTCTCGCTGGGGGTCGAGGGAGGCGAGGGCTGAGAATCTAGCCCAACCGGAGAATGCCTTTGTCAGGCGTCGGCCTGACCTTGGGTCTTGGCAGCGTGTTCCGCTGGCCTGACTACCCAGAGTTGGTCATATATACGGGCACGTGCCGAGCAGCGTAGCAGAAAAAGTATGCTGCGAACACCAATCTCCTCCACCCGTACCTTACTTTTTGAAACGGCGCCAGGGGACGCTTAAAGCAGGCATACTGATGTAGTGGATGCGAGGCAACGCCATTCAGTGTGCACTATAGGGCAACGTTTTGGTTCTAAATACGTCGAACTGAAGGGTTGCTGCTACACTCGTGGACATACTCACTTGGCAATAATAACACAATATTGCGGTGGCCCTTCTGCATATGGACAGTACTCACAGGTTGAAATTCGACGTCGTATTACTTGTGATAACTGCTGCTATGAGAGAGTGCTCGTCATGTTGCTTTCACGAGGAATGAAAGCAGTAGAAGGCAGCTGACGCAATCATTGCCCAGCTTTCTCAGACTGAGTGCTATAACAATTTTCACAATGAGAATAAACACTTTGGTGGTCGCTGCAGGAACTGCGGCTGCTTGCTCCTTTTTCAAGAGAACGCATGCATTGGCGAAGAATGACTTCTCAGCTCACGCGCAAAATCATCGATGCTGATCGCATCGAAAAGCTGTGTAGCGTTTGCGTCAGCTCCCTTTCCGTTGCTATCTCACCATGTAAAAACCTTTTTTTTTTTTTTGTAGTCGGAACATGATGAGATTTTTGCAGATTTCTTGCAGTTTTTGCAGAGATAGTACTTCGCTTCGACGTGTGTGCTCTAACAACGCCTTCATCTATTCACTTTTTACCCTCTTTCTTAGAAGTAGACACGCTCACGAGTATGCATCTTCATGAACGTGAAACTGTTGCAGCAATAAAACTATGCTGTTAAAGTTGCGTATGTAGTGTGTGGACGGTGGCACAGTGTGTCGTCCTTTTGTTGACACTGTGTCCTCGCGCTAGAAGTGTACTGCTTAGAGTGATGATGGCTCTGAGACAAGGCTTCGAGTGAAAAATTACGCCAACAAGGAAGGAAGGAAAACAGGGGGGAAAGAACGGCAGGAAGGTGAACCAGCCTATAGGCAGCCGGTTTGCTACCCTGCGCATGGGAGAGGGATGGCGGAGATGAAAGATAGAGAGCAGAAAAACCTCTACTGAAGACGCTAGAAACGAATGCACACGGCCCTGACCTTTCGCGTTCGAATCCGTGGGTGTTGTACTCCTACGCGAATTTAGCAAAGTTTGGCGCGTCTTTCTTACCGCTGTGGAGAGCGAAGACTGCGCAGCACAAACGCGAGTACCACTTGCATTTGTCTACCTAGACCAGTATTTGCGTGTAAAGTTTATACTAATATCTCGGGTTTGTGTGTGTCCCGCAACCACCACATTATTGTGAGGCACGCCGTAGTGGAGGCCTCCGTAGATTTCACACGTGTGGTGATATCTAATGTGCCCCGCCGCGGTGGTCTAGTGGCTAAGGTACTCGACTGCTGACCCGCAGGTCGTGGGTTCGAATCCCGGCTGCGGCGGCTGCATTTCCGATGGAGCGGAAATGTTGTAGGCCCGTGTGCTCAGATTTGGGTGCACGTTAAAGAACCCCAGGGGGTCGAAATTTCCGGAGCCCTCCACAACGGCGTCTCTCATAATCATTTGGCGGTTTTGGGACGTTAAACTCCACATATCAATCAATCAATCAATCAATCAATCAATCAATCAATGATGTCTAATGCGTACCGGCATCGCACCGGTGCACATGACCCTCTCGTTAATCTCTCGTTTATCGGAAATGCAGCCACGATGACTGGGATTGAAGTCGCTGCTGTCGGGTCAGCAACCAAGCCCTGTAACCACTTCCCACCATGGTGGACTATACCTTTGTAAGTTACATTTCTATTTCTTTGGTTAAGTGTTTTATAACCTTGTCAAAACCTAACAGGCACCAAACCACTACCTTTTCACGAGTGAGTGAATTTTCGGAGTGACGTTCACTGCCATCCATGTGCAAAGCAAGATGTGTGAGAAAGCGCAACATGAATGCTGTCACGTCACATCACGTCGTTCCACGGCGTACCTATAACAGCGCCGAACGGTGAACTTTGCTCTATGATGGTAGATTGATTGATTGATTGATTGATTGATTGATTGATTGATTGATTGATTGATTGATTGATTGATTGATTGATTGATTTGTGGGGTTTAACGTCCCAAAACCACTATTTGATTATGAGAGACGCCGTAGTGGAGGGCTCCGGAAATTTTGACCATCTGGGGTTCTTTAACGTGCACCCAAATCTCTACGATGGTAGAGGTAACACCAATGCACACGGCAGGAAATAAAGTGAAACCAAGACACGTAAGTGGAAATCGACTCTTCTGTCTCTTTATGCATCCATCTCGCGCGCTCGCGTTCAAACCGCGAACATCCGCGTTTTGAAAGAAAAAAAAAACTCCGTTGACGAAGTTCGCCACAGATGTAGAATATTATGAACACTCGAGGAAAAAAATAAAGCCACGTTGCGCTTTTTTTTCATCACAATTAGATTGAATTCGCACACTATTACACATGAGATCATGAAAAAAAAGGATATTCCAAAAGTCACCGTCAAAGCGTTCCGTACTTATGGTTATGCGGCGAAGCTGAAGCGCTTGGAACAAAGTTTTAATACTTTGTTAGTTTCAATGGTTAATCAAAGTCTTTATCAATTACTGGTTACCTCTGCCATGAAAACGTTATTTTGTGTTCCCCACTCATGTGTTCCGTTCTTCCTTTTTTGTGTACCACTTCTGAGTGGTGGTACTTGACTAATTTTTTGTGGCACATAAGCATGACCAGCTTTCGCGCTCGTAGGACTGACGAATTTCGGTTCCGCTATAGTCGTATGCAGCTTCATTAGTGAAATGCAAAAACTGCAGCGTCTGGCTACAGCAGTTCCTGGGCTTGCACTCTTCAGCAACCTCTCATTGATCATAATTTATCCAAGCTCTTCGAAACACTATTAATATCCCGGCAAACTTTCGATGCAAGAAAATATACACCCCATCAAAGACTTGCAGGCGGCCTCAATATATTGAACTAACGTCCGGCAAAGGCTGTCCGAATCACCGCATTGTTTTTGCAGCTCCATGGGGACAGGATAAATTACTTCGTATATTTAAGCTTTTTAAGGCGCGTCACATGAACGTAGTCAAACATCCAGTCAAAGACTAGCAGGAAATTCCAATATATTGTTCTAATGTCCTGCAAAGGTTTTCCGAATCACGGCATTGTTTTTAACACTATGACGACAGGATAATAAAATTCATTTATTGAAACTTTCTAGTGCGCGTGATGTAGTCAGGGCAATAAATAGCACACAATGCGTCGAGAAATTTTGACGGCGAATCAAACTATCTTCAAGTAGTAGGATTCCCAGGTAAATGTAACCAGTAGAGTGGTTTTATGAGCTTGTAGAGTCAATAATCACATCAAAGATTTAAGAGGAACTCGTGACAGTGCGTCCGTGTGGGTTTGTCATGTAATTACCTAAGACCAAATGTTCTATAGCCGAGTGCGTGCTTAGCCTCGTACTCAACTTAAACAAAGCAGTGAGCCTAATACTTCAACTTGACGCAGATGACCTACATTCGACAAACTTTTTGCCCTATAAGTTATAATTAAAAATACGCAAAGAAATCTAGCCCAATACGCCACTTTGCTATTTGCTTTACCGATTATACCCCTCTTGGCTTCTAAATAAGGGTACAATTTTTTTAAGAATGGTGTATCGATACGCTGCTTTTTGTTAGATTATCCACTTTTTAAATCAAGGACATGAACCAATTTTATCAACTATTTGTGGTCGTCTGACAAGCGTCGCCGATGTTTGGTAGTACACGCCAACATCCTCAGTTTGTACGATGATCGATAAAGTGAGGCGATGGCCCTAACCAAAAAGAGATGTTTAACTATCGATTGCTAAATGATATACATATTTCAGGGGCACAATAATTTGGTCACACGAAACAGGCTACCTGTACAGCTCTCTCGACATTTCATTTTCGCGATCGACTCCCGTTCGCGAATCGAAAAGTGCGCTCGGAACGACGAAATCAGTTGGAATGGCCGATAAGCAGGGTTTATGAAGTGGCAGCATGTTAAACTCTAATAGCCTGGCAAAGACACAATTTTGCCAATAGTTCTTACGCGGCTACTATCGTACGACACGTGACATCGTAGGACAAATGCCAAACAGCCCGTCTTTCTTCTCATTTAGAGCAACGCCTATCTACTAAGACTACACGTGTCCTAAGCTTGTCGAGAAGATGTACTGATCCTTGCCGTCTGCTTACGAGCTCACAAAGTCATGGTCGCGTCTTTGTCGAGACACTTTGAAGAGCGCAGCGTTTACAGTTGGCCACTGGTTCCGTGGGCCACGAACGACTGACCATGACTTGGCGCTGTTGTCGTGTCCTAGCGGCCACTTTCGCTACAACAGCGCACGTGCACTGGTCAACGCGTCCTGGGACCACGACTGCAGAGGACGTCACTGTTGTCCGTTGTGGATGTGACGCACACAGCAAGCGAAACAACATCACGGGCGTTCGCACAAACGAGTCCAGGAGACGTGGCTGTGAATGGCACTACTGTTCTTCGCCGATGGTGTCACCGTTGTCCGCCGTGCATGTGATGTAGACGGGAGCGAAACCACGTTGTCACAACAACGGCGTCCACAAAAGCGACGCACAGTCAAATCTCGCGACGCATTCGCATATGTCACGGCTTGACGTCACTAATGCCACCTCCGGAGTCCGTAGGGCTTCCGCCGTTCAGCGCGGGAGCGAATGGCGAGAAGAGACCAGGACTAGGGGTTCCCGGGAACTTGCCTCCTCTTCCGGTTTCGCCGCCGTGGTTCTGCACCGAGGCCACCTGTGTCGGCACGGGGCAGCAAGCCGCCAGAGGACCCGCGGCTGCGGCTGGGATGGCCACGCCTCCGGCCTGATTCATGTACGCGATGATGCGACGCAGTTCCTCCAGGGCGTTGGCCTACAATGACAGAGAGTTTAGACGTGAAATTTCTACAGTGTAAATACATATAAGTGGCACTAACAGGATTAATTCACTCTCGATATCCGGCCTTTAGCTCGAAACCTTGCTCTGAGCTTCTCCGTGGATAAATATTAAGAAATTCTAGGAAGGCTAACCACGAAAGTCTTAATATCCTTCCTGCACCGAACCAACCATGAGCGTAAACAGTGTCCTCCATTAGGGGGCGTGGGTGGAAGTACCACTGCAACTCTCCCCCCCCTTCCCACCTCGTAAAATTATAGAGTAACCAAGCTTCGCAACGAATGCAAACACGAATGAAGTGGTCACGTGCTTCTACGAAAGGCCTGCCTTTGATCCCCGGCTTTTAAGGGATGGGTAGGGGGGAGACAGCTGAGATGTAAATGATTCTTGTAATGCAACATCACAGTTCTCGGTCGCCGTTGTAAAAATCCTGCGAAGCCATAGCCCTGCACTTCCCCCAATGGCGGGACAGGTACGACTGAGTAAAGGTGCGTGGCAGACTTAGCAGACCTCTTAGACGAGTGAGAGGGTGGCCACCCCCGGCCCCTCCCCAGGCGCACACCTCTGGAGCCAGCCGTATCTTTCTACAAACAGACAGAAGGATGCGCCGAGAAACGGGCTGACAAACTAACAGATGAAGGAACAGGCACATGAAAGCAGGTACTTATAGACTGACTGACGGGAAAAAAAAGCGCCAGACAACCTACCAGGTCGACGAACACATTGACAAAGATGGCTGCACAGTAATATGCTGTGCACATAATACAGACGGAAGCATTCTTAGATATATAAATCAGCTGGCTGTCAAACCACGAGACAGACAAGTCAACAGACATATCAACTGAAACCAACATGTAGTTAAAAACCAGTAGCACCAAAGGAGAGACAGAAGGCCAGACTAATGGACAGGCAGAGACTAGAGGCAGGTAGATACAGATAAAGAGACGGGGGGAAAAGGGGGACATACAGACAGATGCACATCCGTATACACTACCTGCATGAGAATGTAGTTTTTGGCGAGCAGGAGCGTGGCGATCTTGGAGAGCTTGCGCACAGACGGGCTGTGCGCGTACGGAATGACGGAGCGCAGCTCGTCGAGCGCGTCGTTCAAGTCGTGCATACGCCTTCGCTCGCGCGCGTTGATGCTCAGCCGCATGGTCTTGGCGTGCCGGTGCTTGCGGCCCCCGGCCATCATGGCGGACGCCTGACTCGCGGGCGGCGCCCGAGGAGGCTCGGGGGTCGACGACGGGGCACGGTGCCGCTCGCCGGGTTGGCTCACTGCAGGCAGACTGGCCAGGCTGGGCGCCGACGATACGGCCGCTGTGACAGCGGCGAGGGAGGGTCGTGCTCCGACGGAGACGACGGAGCCTGCATCAGCCACAAAATGGGAGAGAGAATCAAGGTAAGACAGGCAGTTTACCCAGACGCTTGTCCGGTTTGCTACCCTGCACCAAGATAAGTCTTAAAGGGGCCAAAAGAGACACAGGAGGAGAGGAAGATATTGACAGAACTACAAGAACACATGGGGATCAAAGCAGATCATGAACAGTCCTACCGGTCTTTACACTGTAAGTACATCAGTAACACCGCAGCCTTTCCGTACATTTTTTTTTTTCTGGTCACGAAAGCTCGCCGGCACGCTACCGAGTTGCGAAACCTAGCGCGAAAATATGCTGCGCCGTGGCATTACTGCCGCTTGCAAGCACCCTTGTCTAACGATATTCTGCAGTGGCTGCTGATACGGCTGGCCAGAGCTGAAAATTTGCACACGCATTCTGTATCTGTGATTGCCTTTTTCATAAGAAACAAGTTCAGGTATTGTACAGCAGAAGCAGTACGTTCGCATGACGATGCTGTTCAGCTGCGGGTGCACAAACTCGTTGGAGCCCGGCATAAAACACGTCGTTTGCCAATGTGTCAGAACCAACGGCGATTGATTAATTGATTGATATGTGGGGTTTAACGTCCCAAAACCACCATATGGTTATGAGAGACACCATAGTGGAGGGCTCGAGATCCAGAAATTTCGACCACCTGGGGTTCTTTAACGTGCACCCAAATCTGAGCACACGGGCGTACAACATTTCCGCCTCCATTGGAAATTCAGCCGCCGCAGCCGAGATTTGGTCCCGCGACGTGCGGGTCAGCAGCCGAGTACCTTAGCCACTAGACCACCACGGCGGGGCAACCAACGGCGAACTGCGCAGAATACTAAGGTAAAACAGTAGTAAGCAGTCTCTTATGACTGCTCTTAGAAAAAAAAAAGGTGTTCTACTTTCATATGAGAAACCATGACAAGGGAGGCTTTAAAAAAATTAGCAGTGATTTAGCTCTGATATATGCAAGGATATACGTAGTGTAAGCTACGAACGGGCGAGCGAGCGAGCTCATGTGAATCAGGCGCCAGCGTCCTAGTGACACCTCACTCCAAGAGCTTCCAGGCCGCCTCCGACGCACCACATGTGAGCCTTGTGACGCCACTGCTCCTCGGGCATGCACAGCACGCCTCTCGGTAAGGCACCCGAACCTCCTCAACCTCGGCCAGTGTAGCTTATATACATACGCCAAAGAAACAACTGCACTAACGTGACACTGCACTAACGTGTCTCTAGTGTTTGAGTAGACTGGTTCACTAAACTTCTCTCAAGAGTAAAAAAAGTACATGATAGTAGACTACACATAGTAATGTAAATCATCGGCCGTTTTTCTTTAATGCGAAGCATTTCTTAGCGATCTTCGGCAACTTTGAGCGTATCTATCTATTTAGCCGCCTACGACTTTTAGCTCTACTGGCCGTTTCGATAATGGTATCGATACTAAACCTGGTATGGCATTTCATGACTATGAAGAACATATTTGACTAGTCATAACTTGAAAATCATGACATGAATGTCATGAATGTCATGATTTACATTTCATGGTCCTGAAGCTCTTGCGGTGGTTTTGTTCACATTGCACGTTGCAAAATTGGTATGTTATGACATGATTGCAAGGTGAACACTAGCGACAGACTCTAACATGAAAATTATGACATGCATGTCATGTAACGACATGACTACATGCCGAGCTCATGATGCGCTCACGGCTGTTTCGCTAGCGTCACACATACCAAATTTGGTATTACGGTATGTGAATGGATGACGAAGGTGTGTGACTGGTGCAAGCATGTTAATCATGAGATGCATGTCATGTAACAACATGATTACGTGCCATGCTAATGATGCACTGCCGGCCGCTTCACTAGCTTCATTTATACCAAGTTTGGTATTACGGGACGTGAAGGGATGATGAAGGTATGATATTGGTGCAAACATGATAAACAAGAGATTCGTGTCATGTGACAACGTGACTACATGCTACGCTCATTATGTGCTCGCGGCCGTTTCGCTAGCTTCACATCTACCAAACTCGGTATTACGTGACGCAAACGGACGACATAGGTGAATGACACATAAAAACATGATAATCACGACATGCGTGTCATGTAACAGCCTGACTACATGCCAAACTCATGATGCACTCGCGGCCGTTTCGCTAGCTTCACACATGCCAAATTTGGTATTACGCGACGTCAATGCATTACGAAGGTATGTGACTGGTGCTATGATATTCATGAGATGTGTGTCACGTGAGAACATGACTACGCGCCACAGTCAAGGCGCGAATACCTTTCGACGTGACGCGGTGCGCATGCTCGCCAGCATTCATTTTGACGCGTCACGCCGGCGTTGCGACGCCAGGCGCCGGTCCTGCTATATACTCGCAGGCGTGCGCCGCGCTGCGTTGCTTTGACGCATGCGCGTTTCAGCGCGTCCGGCGCTCCTCCGTCACAAAAAGAGGGAGACGCAGTGTTGTCTGGGTAACACATCGGCGCGAAATGCAGCATGTCACATTTCGCACCGGTTCCCGTTGGGCCGCACCGACGGACGCCGGTCGCGTCTGGCGTCAGACTAGAGCACTCGCATTTTGCTAACGTAGCGTCGCTGGCCCAACGTGCGCGCGCGTCAACGCTGCATTGGAGTATACTAGGTCCTTCTTGATGCGCTCGCGGCCGTTTTCGCAGCTCCACATACACCAAGATTGGTGTTAAGTAACGTCAATGGATGACGAAAATATATGACTCGTGCGAACATGATAATCTTTACAGGCGTGTCATGTAAGAACATGACAACATACCACGCTCCCAGCATGCTCGCGGCCGTTTCGCTTGCTCCACATATACCAAATTTGGTATCACGTGACGTGAATAGATAACGGAGGTAAATGACACATCCAAACATAATAATCATGACACGGAAGTTATGTACGACATCATTTAGCTCCACCTCGTAGCTTTGTGCTGATTTTAAAGTGACATATCAACATTTCTCATTGATGCTTCGATATCGTCGATTCTCACTGCATGTACGTGAGATCTGCCATTTTTTTTCTGAAATAGAGTTATAAGGGTTCTGGGGAAAGAGGTTGGAAGGATAATATCTCTGAAACACTAGTGAATAACGCGTGACATAAATGGACCAATTATAGGTCATGCAGAAATGTACATAAAACTCTTCAGAGTGTCCGTCAGAACCGGGGCCGAACCATTTTTTATTGCGTCTAATGCACCCTTTATTTCGTCATCGGATGGCGGTGATACGAGAACGTCATGTGACATGTTGGAATCATGAGGTTCCATTTAGCAGTTGATGCGAAGAAACGTATCCTGGGTTACTGACACTAGCAACAGATTGAGTCATTGACTGAAAGTATTGAGTGAATGCCTGAAAGTCGCGCGTACCCGCAGGAGCATAGGCTGTGGGGTTTAGTGAGTGGGCAGGCAAGCCTGGTGGACAAAGAAGAGCTCTGCGTGCATACCACAGCACCTCAGGGTGCGCACGCGGTGCACTTCTACAGCGCCAAGCTGCAGCCGAGAGCAAAGAAGCGCGCATGGTACGTTGGTACCGTTCAGCGAGCTCCTCTTGCTATGCGCGAACCTCGGGGGAAAAGCTGGGATCACAGTGGGCAATGCGTATTTTTTTATATTAACAATGAAGCATCTCTGGACATGCGGGTGCGAAGTCCCCTGCCCGACGCACTGCAATTATGGCGCCACTGTTCTTTGACGCGATCCCAATCAGTTATGTCCGCCCCAATGAGTGATGCGCCTAACGCTCAGGACATTCTTTCCTTAGACTGAGAGTCCTGGAGGACGCGGCATTCGAGACGCCATGGTTTGTGAATTGTCGGCGTCCCCTCTGGCCGGCGGAGAGAGAACATAACCGGGTGATAGTCGCTAATGTACACTGGTGTCGGTGGCAATGACGTTACCCCAGGGTCGTGAACTTCCATGCATGCCACTCAAGGCTAATTGCTGCATTAGACGCTCAAGTTCTCTGGCTTTCCAATTTGGCCGGCCGCGTTCGGAACCTAGAACGTCTATGTGCGAGTCTAAGTCGCAATTAATGTCCCCTGAGAGCCCCACCTGTTGTTAATTTAAGAGGAATGCATCAAGGGAGCGAATAAATGCGCTATAATTCATAGCTATAATTCACTGGGGCGTGCACACCGACAAATGCTTATACGGAACGATGCTTATACGCAACGAAAAGAAGGTGCAGTTGAATGCCAACACGCATCCGAAGGCATCGAAATAAACATGGTGGTCACGCAAAAGACTTCGGTTAACTATAATACCTTCAACGCCAGTCGAAAGCGTACTGGCGAACGAAAAGAAACAATCTACACCAAATGGGGGGGGGGGGGGGGGGTTAGAAAGAGTGGGTAACGATTTAGAGTAGAGGGTACTCTACAATGGGAGAGCTTAAAGCCGTTCCCAGAAAGCGCCAAAAGCGATGCAGTTTAGAAAAAAATTATTTACAGCATGTACAGAACACAAAGGCTTCATACCATTCCAGTAACAGGGCACATACACTTCGGCACACCTATATTTCACGACTAACATCACTATGTTACAGTGAAGATGCACACTGTTTGCTTAGAAAAAAATTATTTACAGCATGTACAGAACACAAAGGCTTCATACCATCCCAGTAACAGGGCATATACACCTCGGCACATCTATATTTCACGACTAACATCACTACGTTACAGTGAAGACATTTGCTCTAATATACATGACAATGTTGACATATATGTACACGAGAACTCAATGCGATACACAAGAACTCAATGCCTGACAACAATTCTGTAAGAAACAAACCGTTACTGCTACCATCCTCCAGACCCCACCTTGCAAATTCTTCAAGAAAGGATGGCCACATTGGTTGCGTTCGTTAGTACATTGTGTGCAAACATGACTAGATTTGATCTTTACAGAGACAATTAGGGAGTGTTTTTACAATGACATATTACTTTTATCTGAGTCTTCGGGAGGTTTCAGGTGAAAATGGATCAATTTTGTTATTTTATCTCAGTTTCGGCAACCTCCGATCTAGGAATGCTTAAGGATACGAGGTCCCTGAACACGCGAGGGGAAGGTGTTTTGAATAATAAATAGAAAAACTGAAGTTAAAAGAGAATCTTGCTACTGTCTGCACCAGAGTGAGACACCTGAGCAGTAGCTCACAAGGGAAGGGATAAGAAAAGATTTAAAAATATTGCCCGCAGCTTCCCTCGGGGGAACACTGAGGAGGATGCGGAGCATATAATTGGTTAACGGGGTGTTAAAGTGCGACTTACTTGGGTCGATGGCTAAATTGGTTAACGTGGTTGTGAAATGGGGTGTTAAATTGCGACTTACTTGGGTCGATGGCTAAATTGGTTAACGTGGTTGTAGGAGGGGGTGTTAAATGAGTGAACACGTACACACGTATGCGAAAGGGCGGCGCTGGTCGAAGGGACGTCGATCATTGTGTTTGTGGATTCGTTGGAATTCATTTCACCGCGACCTCGGACGTCGACGCGCCGTACAAACCAACCGACGAGCGGAAACTGAGCGAGCGAGCGCCGACCTTGAGTATATATACAGCGCGACGGCGCATACACTGTCAGCTGTCGAATGTTCGAGAAGGGGGAGAAGCGCAACGGCGCATGCGCGCGCGTCAGCTGCCGATGTTCTCGAAGCGCGACGGCGCATGCGCGCGCGTCAGCTGCCGATGTTCTCGAAGCGTGACGGCGCATGCGCGCTACATTATACAGCTAGCGAATGTTCGTGAAGAGGAGAAGCGCACGCGGTGTGTAGAGGAGGAAGGGTGCACAGATGGTGGAGGAGTGAAGCGCGCGTGGTGTGTAGAGGAGGAAGGGATGCACAGATGGTGGAAGAAGGAGGAGGAAGCTTGTGGACGGCGCCACACTACAAGCCTCGAGTATTAGATGCTCCGCATCTAAAAATGGCAGCATATCCACGGGGTGAATGATGAAGAGGGGGGCGAAGCATCCGTCCGTCCATTCGTGCTCGCTTCTGTCCGTCCATGCGTCCATCTGTGTGACCATTCATACGTCCATGCACCCGTACGTGCGTGCGTCTGTTCGTGCGTCCGCACGTCCATCCGTGCGTCCCTCCATGCGTTCGTCCGTGCATCCGCCCCTGCGTCCGTTCATGCGTCCATCCGGTCATGCAGCCATCCGTGCGTCTTTCCATGCACCTGTCTGTGTGTCCGTTCGTCCATCTAGTCAACACTCCAAGTACCACCATCTCGCATATTTTCATCATATATTCCGCATATAGAAGCACCGCCATCCAGCGCACATTCCAAGGAGTAAACGAGAGGTGGCACACACACACTTTCTTACGGCTTCCGCTTCGTGTCTACTTCCCACATTTTACCACCTCTAGTTCATGGTATATACTAGTTCACTGTATTCATGGCACTGCGGCCCAACGCTCGCTAAACCTTTCTAAAACCAAGGAGGTTACGCCCAGCGAGTATAACGTAGCAACCTTTTCCTGTCAGATAGTGCTCATGTACATGCCAATGGCTGCTAATGGAAAATGAGAGACAGGGGAATTCGGCTTTTACTTTCTTACGGCTTGCGCTTCGTATCTACTTCCCACCTTTAACCACCTCAAGTTCATTCATGGTATATACTAGTTCATTGTATTCATGGCACTGCGGCTCAACGCTTGCGAAACCTTTCTAAAACTAAGGAGGTTACACCCAGCGAGTATAACGTAGCAACCCTTTCTTCTCAGATAGTGCTCAATGTACATGCCGATGGCTGCTAATGGGAAATGAGAGGCGGAGAATTCGGCTTTTACTTTCTTACGGCTTGCGCTTCGTATCCAATACGGCCACTCCCATCCAAATCACCCAGTGGAATTGTCGGGGCTTTAGGGCTCACACTAAGCGCGCCAACCTCCGGCTTTTCCTCGCAGCATTTCAAAACCTTCCTGCTGTGGTAGCCCTCCAGGAGCCAGGGAGTGCTGCCACACTCACAAACTATACTACGTTTCAGCAGGACCCTTTATCTTGCATTTGCGTGCACAAAAATTATACAGCCAACCTAGCTGATCTCGACCTTAAGCCAGCTTTCTCGTACGTGATGGTGACACTCCTTCCGCTGCGTAAACAGGACCCGCCACTGCACATGCTAAACATTTATTGCTCACCGAAACTAAGCAACATTACATTCGCAGACCTTTTTAGCCGCGCCTTAAAGGTTGCAGGCAGGGACCCTCTGGTGATCGTGGGTGATTTTAATGCCCCCAGCACACTCTGGGGGTATGCACGTGAAGAGAAACGTGGACGTAAATTGGCGGAACTTATGTCCACGCTGGGCCTAACTCTTCACACCGACCCTGCCTACCCAACTCGCGTAGGTAACTCCGTGACCCGGGACACATGTCCGGACCTTACCCTCACAAAAAACATTCAGTATGCGGATTGGGTCAACACTGAAGAAACCCTCGGCAGCGACCACTGCATACTCAACACCACCATTCGCACCTATCCTTTGGCAAGACCCTACGGAGAGGCAAAATTACCCGATTACACGAAGTTTCGGCAAATATACGCCAATTCGACACCCATTGAGGAGCAAGGATACCATACTTGGTCCCAGCAACTGGTTTCCTCATTACGCTTCACAGAAACACAAATTAAACTCTCCGAGGCGACTCCGGTGGTGGATAACCATCTCCTTCACCTCTGGGAGGCCCGGCGCAGCCTCGTCCGCCGATGGCGCCGGCAAAAACACAACCGAAAGCTCAAAATTCGCATCGCTGAGCTCACCCAGCGAGTAGCAAAGTACGCGGCCCAGCTCGCTGACTCTAACTGGGTGGACCGTTGCAACACGGCCGCTCGACAAATGTCCAGCCGGAGTACCTGGCGCCTCTTCCGCGCCTTGATTGATCCGACCCAAACTCGAACAGAGACACAAAAGCATCTGCAACGAGCATTTCACAGCTTCGACGGAGACACAGCCAAATTGGCATGTAAACTCCGAGACCAATATCTATGCACACAGCAGGACTCCCGAGGGCCGGCGTATTCGTATGCAGGTACCGAGAACGCGGAGCTGGATCAACTGTTCCAGTTACACGACCTGAAGGCAGCCCTAGCAAAAATGAGGCGAGGAACGGCGCCGGGAAGGGATAAAATTACCGTGAAATTACTTGCCAATCTTCCTGACTCAGCCTACACCATGCTCCTTGCCTACATCAATTCCATTTGGATCGGGAAAACAAGCCTACCAATTGAGTGGAAGACCGCCCTGGTCACCTTCATACCCAAAGCGGGCAAAGCCATTAACGCGGACAACCTCCGCCCCATCTCCCTTACTTCTTGTGTGGGAAAATTAATGGAGACGATGGTGCGCGACAGGTTGTCCGCGTTCCTGGAGACCAAAGTGCATTTGCAGACACCATATTCGGGTTCCGCCCACACCGGTCCGCGCAAGATGTCTTGCTTCAGCTCGACCATGAGATCCTCGATCCAGTCGAGTATCCCCTGAATGACAAAGTTGTGCTCGCTTTGGATCTGAAGGGGGCCTTTGATAACGTGACCCACGAAATTATTCTAACACATCTCTCACAGGTGGATTGCGGCCAAAACACTTTCAACTATATTAAACAATTCCTCACTGACCGACAATCATACATTCGGATTCAGGACATTGAACACGGCCCTTACCGATTAGGCACGAGAGGGACTCCGCAGGGAGCGGTCCTCTCGCCCCTCCTATTCAATGTGGCAATGATGAGACTCCCCGCTCAGCTGGCGAAAGTCGAAGGCATACAGCATGCGCTGTACGCCAACGACATCACCATATGGGCGTCACACGGCTCGGCAGGAGACATGGAGGCAAGCCTGCAGCAAGCGGCGGACATCGTGGATGACTATGCCCGTCGCTGCGGCCTTCAGTGCTCCCCGTCCAAGTCGGAATTCGTGCACATACGCCCCTCACCAAAGTGCACCACAAAAATCGACCTCTCCCTTCACAGCGGACCAATACCCGAACGCGATGAGATTAGAGTACTGGGGCTTTTTATACACAAAAATCGCAGAGCAGACACAACATTGGCCAAATTGCGTAAGGTGGGGGACCAGGTGGGCCGGATGGTCCGCCGGGTTTCCAACAAGCGCGGGGGGTTACGATGCAAAGATGCCTTGCGGCTGGCGCATGCATTCGTAACCAGCCGAGTCCTGTACTCGGCTCCATACCTCCACCTACGCAAATCCGACGAGAATGCACTCGAAGTCATTCTCCGCAAAATCTACAAGCGCGCCCTCGACCTTCCTGTCAGCACCTCTAACCAGCGCCTTTTGGGCTTGGGAATGGTGAACACCTTCAAGGAGCTGAGAGAGGCGCACTTGACAAACCAATATACTAGACTCTCTAAAACACCGTCGGGTCGCCGCCTCCTTGCCCGGCTACACATCAATCATTCAATACACACGGAAGAGCGCGTACGGATTCCAGAAGTTTGGCGATACTCCTTGCACGTGCGCCCTCTTCCGGCTAACATGACCCGAGACGACTACAGTGGCCGACGCCTCGCGCGGGCGGAAGCCTTGGCTCGACACTACGGCCACAAATTCGGAGTATTCTACGTGGACGCCTCCGGCCCGCACCACGGTGGTTGGTACACGGCTGCGGTCGTCCACCAAAACACCGTTGTAAACGGACTTACATTCCGTGCACATAACATTACGCACGCGGAGGAGATCGCCATCGCACTAGCCGCCGCAGATCAGGACTCGAGGGTCATCATCACCGACTCAAGGGGTGCCTGTCGCAATATTGAACAGGGATACATTCCGTACCGTGCTTATAAAATTTTGCAGAACAGCGGCTACCTAGGTGCCCCCGCGCACCGAACGATCATATGGGCTCCGGCTCACACGGGCCTCGATGGTAATGAGACGGCCGATGCCGCCGCCCGCGCGCTCACTCTCCGGGCACCATCCTCGTCCCCTACCGATCCGGAACTCGAACCCAATCCCGCCTACACCTTTAAGGAGGTCACACAATTTTATCAATCCGGCCATAACGTCTATCCGAAACCCTGTAAGGGCCTCACGAAGGCGGAGGAGCGAATCCTCCTTCGCCTTTATACTAAAACTCTATTGTGCCCGGCAATCATAAAACACTTTGACCCCGCTTGCACGGGGAAGTGCCCGCATTGTGAGGAAAATTCCTCTGACATTTTCCACATGGTGTGGGCATGCCGAAAAACCCCAAACCTTACCCCACTACCCAACCCTTCGCGGGAGGACTGGGAGGCAGCCCTGCTCGGCTGCTCTGACCTGACGGCCCAACGGGCCCTGGTCGGGCGTGCCCGGGCCGCGGCCAACGCCAATGGGCTCCCGTAAGAGGGAGCTCACCTAGTGTTTGTACGGGGCGGCCCCTTAAGGACCGTTCGCGCCCTCCCTGTAAATAACATCTGTAAATAAATGTTTTTCAGCAGCAGCAGTTGCGCTTCGTATCTACTTCCCATTTTTAACCACCTCGAGTTCATTCATGGTATATACAAGTTCATTGTATTCATGGCACTGCGGCTCAACGCTTGCGAAACCTTTCTAAAACTAAGGAGGTTACACCCAGCGAGTATAACGTAGCAACCCTTTCTTTTCAGATAGTGCTCAATGTACATGCCAACGGCTGCTAATGAGGATCGCAGCGTGTGCGTTAGCTAAAAGCCGAATGCTCCTGTGTCTCATTCCTCATTAGCAGCCATTGACATGTACATTGAGCACTATTTTTTATTGTTCAACAACTCACAGAAGAAATCTCTCACCGGCACCACCTTGGAGGTCAAAATGTTAAACTTGTTACATACTACAACGGCTACGAGGGACGAACGGGTGCCATTATAAGAAGCTTCGCCCCTAAAATGAATGTTCAGCCTTGATTTTCTTCCCGCACATAATGAACATACAATAGTCTAAGATATGTCATTAGAGTTCTGAGAGTTCAGCTTGCCAATCTGAACAAAGTCATTATTCCTCTTTATTTTTTCTTTAGGTATGAGATAGTAGTGGCGAACGTTTTGCCTCAAGAAACTTCCGTGCCTTCTCTTATCAATCTCTGTCTCCGAGAAAGAAACTGTGTGTTCATGTTTTGTCAGCTCAAGGAAAGCCTCCTTTTACATTTTCAGATAACAGTACGGGGTTTAAAACGCTAGGGTGCATTTTGTAAACTTTTGTAGATCACAGAAATGTATTTGTTTGAAACATTAGCCGAAATATAGTGAGGAAAGTGCTGAATATCTGCAGGCTATTCGCCAAGGCTTTTCTTTCCCGCTGATTCTAATCGGACACGTGATCAAATGAAACCAGAAGTTTCTTGGGTCATGCGTGTGTAAACGTAGCCATACGCAATATGAAAGAAACTGGCACTTCTTTGGCCATGCATCATGTTGAGCTCTTTTACCTATGATAACATTCAAGCGGTTCTTGAGCTGCAACTTCTCAAGGCACAACCAAGCGACGTAAGCCGCGTGTCATCTTTAGCAAAACGTATACGCGGCAAATACACTCTTTCCCAGTAGTAAATGTGTGCGCTTCCCGATGCTTCGACGAATAACGGAAAGGTTTCGGCGAGATAGGCACCCGTCCAGTCTCCAAATTAAGCCTACTGTACTAAAATCGGGAAGACTCACTTCGAATCACCGCCATGTATACCGGCGTCACATCAATTCACTGATGCTTGTTCAGAAGTTCTATTACAGCTCGCTTCATCAGGCACCATATATTTCGGCCCCACCCCAATGCACTTCTATTCATACTGAGCATCACCTAAAATCTCTTCTTTTACAATCACCTCGCCTTCCCATGAACAGTGGTTGCTAATTACGTACTGTACAATTGTAAGCTCCCGATCTGTGCTGCTTGAACGTGATGTATGACCCTCCACACATGGTATTCCAAATGGAAACAAGTCTTGTGCTTCAATAAATAAAAAAAATAAATTACCCGTCAACCCAGCCCCACTACAGCCGTCTGATAACCTCTTTTCTCGTTCATTGACTGAGTGGAACGGCCTGCCCGTCTTATTGCTGAGATCACCTTCCCATCAACACAGTGAAGAGTGGCTGCTAATTGAGTACTCTACATTTGTAAGCCCACTCTGTATACCCTCCCTGAAAAATAAGAATTTTTAATTAGTCTAGCAAATTTTGGGGTTTGACATCTGAAACCACCATATGTGTAATGAAGACGCTGTTGGGGAGGCCTCGAGAAATTCGAACCACCTGGGTTTTTTTTTATTGTGCTCCTAAATCTAGGCCCACGCACCTAAGGCACTTTCATCTCCATCGAAAATGCGACCTCCTCGGCCGGGATTCGATCCCGCGACCTGCGGGTCAGCAGCCGAGTGCCTTAGCCACCAGAGGCACCGTGGCGGGTTGAGGAATTTTTTTTTAAAAAGAAAAGTGAAGTTAGGAGTCATTAACGACTCGCTCAAGTTTATATCGTAATAAATTCTGCAACTGCGTTGACTGTAGGACTTACCTGGGTGCAAGTGGTGTTGCGAGTGCGGGTGCATATGCCTCTGCAGCCCGTGATGACCTTGTGTGGACGACATCTCTGAGGCC